>NW_010389471.1:4732-8019 GCF_000710305.1 Buceros rhinoceros silvestris
GGAATTTTATCTTCTGCGCTAGAAAAAAAGTAATTATGTTTTGTATTGGCTTTCAAACTCCATCCTCCTCACCCTCTTGCCAGCTCTGCTCTTCCCCAGTGGAAGTGGTCTAGCAGTAAAACTGTGGGGGAGCTTATTAAATCTGCACAGTTAATGCCTCCATTTAAACCTTGGATAACAAAGGACAACCTTTTAATTGAAGCTGTGGATTTACCATCTGCTCAAATTGGATTTTTTTCCCCTTTCTGTATTACCTGAAAACCAGCATTACTATGGATAATTTGTGAAGCATTGGTTTCTACATGACTGCCTACATTCCTAGTTAGGTCAGTGTGCACAGAAATAGAGACAGATGCCTGGACACTGTGCTTCTTTAAAGCCGTAAGTCAGGTAAGCACTCCATAAGCAGTATTTTATTTCCTTTTGGCGTTTTCTCCTGCTTAGACCTTGCTCTAATATCTGACCCTTGCTTCCTTCTAACGCAAAAAGCAGTTACACAGCATCTGAAGTCCTGAGCTGGGGCGGTATTTGGATGCATTTTAGTTTGAAAGCCGGTTATTGGCTATAAGCAAACCCACGGTGGGTGCTGTTGCTGCTTGCTCGCCCGCTTTGAAAGGTGGGTAGATGTGTGCCAGAAGTCGAGCTTCCCACAGCACCGATTTGGTCCTCATTGTCTGTTCCTCTGCTGCTTCTAAGACGCTCTGTGACTATCCCCAAAGCTTTGTGCTACCTCATTCTGTGAAGTCTCCCTAACGTAAAAGAAAATAACCCCCCATCAGCCTAGTGAGTGAATTTCCATTGCACAGGTTCCGTTTCGCCAGGCTGATCTGCGGTGTGCCGTTCACATGGAGAACAGTTTTAGGGACGCTCTTAAGTGGTGTAACTTGCATTGGAAGCGTAGGATAATTGTGCTAAGGAAACCAAACATGTTCTGTGTGGGTAGTTTGTGAAAAAGGGTTGCATATCCAATTGAAAAGGATTTGGGGAAAACCAAAACAAACCCTCTTTACCCTGGAGTAATGAACTAATCTCAGATGACAATTCCTAAATGGCCAGTGCAAACACAGGAGGAATACCATGTGCCAGTTGTTCATTGCCACCTCTGCCTGGGCACCCTTTGCTCCTGGGTGGGTTAGGGGTTGGGGCTGGCTGGTGGCAGGCTCTGGGGGCTCGTTTCAGAGCTGGAGAGTAAGGGAAGGCCAGTTCAGCTGAGCAGCACAGCCGTGTCAGGGAGTTTGTTTTTAGAAGAGCCATGCAGTGTATTTAGGTAGATTATAACAAAAATTTCTTTTTAATCCCCTCTCTCTACTATGTGCACCTGTGAATGCAATGCAAACCCTTCCCTTCTGCCTGCCTTGCAGTAGCAATTTTCAAGCCAAAAGTGATTTTAATGTTTAACTTGCCATTGAGAAAAATGGGTAGGTTTCGCACTGTGAGTAAGAAAGCTAACGTGTCCAAACTCCTCCTGTTGTGCAGCTTAGCGTCGTGAAGCAGGGAGACATCTTCGTCACTTTTTGCCCAGTTTTTAGCCTCTTGCATTCTCTTTTACTTCCTTTCTTGAAGGCAATAGTTAAGTTTCTTACCCTAGTAAATTTTTCAAGCAGAAAAAAAGATCAAAATGAGATAGCCCCATGAGCTAGGCCTTCTTCCCATCACTGAAGGCAATAGTTAAGTTTCTTACCCTAGTAAATTTTTCAAGCAGAAAAAAAGATCAAAATGAGATAGCCCCATGAGCTAGGCCTTCTCCCCATCGCTCTTTCCCCCAATAAGCCTTGAGGCATTTGTTCAGCTGACAAGAGGTGCTGAAGTCAATGCTGCTGCCAAAGAAGTGGTTGAAGCACCTGTGGCTGGTAGCAAGCCAAGTAAAATAACAGCTACTGGTTTGCATGTAACGGCAGAGCTGAGCAAACTTCTCCTGGAGGACAGTATCCATGGGTCCGCCCATCAGCCTTGGGCTGATGAGACCCATGTTCTCAATTGCTGTTATGATTTTCTCAGATGTGAAGTTTTGACCATAAGCTTGAGCTGAAAACATGATGCTAGGATACTCCTGAGCTTAAATAATTTTTGTCTGTTAGAGTAGATAGCCTCAAAGTTGGTCTAACATATGTTATTGGGAGACCCTTAGAACACAGGAGGTTCCATGAGGAGCACAAAGCTACAGACTTGGTGCCTGCGTCAAGCAGAGCTGAAACTATTCAAGCCCAGCTGAGTCTGGGAGAGAGGAGGGAGGATGATTTTCATTTCTGATTTGTCATCTCTGACTGTAATTTCTGTAAATCTAACTCTGTTGCCTGTCTCAATGTTGTAAAAGCAATCACACTTAATCATACCAATTGTATATAAAGATGAAGAATTGCAAGGAAGGATGTATTTCGCTTCTGACATTTGCTTAAACCCTGAGAAAATTACATGGCAGAGTGTCCAGCAAAGTTTGAAAGTGGCTGCAGATTAAAGCTCCTGAGGGCTGATTTTAATCCTCAGCACGCCCGAGCACTGAGTCCATTAGTATCTGTTACTGTGTCAATAGAGAAAACAAACTCTGAGCACTACCAATTAACTTCACTAGCAAGCATATCTTCCTGAGAAAAATCAAGTGAACATGCATCTTTTATTAGGAGGCGGGAGACCAGAGCCAGTGTCTCAGACATCTGATGACCTTTGTGCGTGTCTGCTATCTCATTATCTTTGACAGGGACTAAATGCAGACTTCAGAGCTGATCAGTGCCTTCTGTCTCTCTGAGGAGATTTTATTTAATTTAGTTTTATTCAATTTATTTAATTTACATTATATTATGGCATCTTTTTAACTGCAGACATCTCAATCTATTCTATTCCGTGTGTGCATAAAAATACAGACTCATGCTTAGAGATGTAGGTGGCTTTAGTCTGTATCTGGGAAGGTGTTAGAAAACACAACTCTCAACTCTTTATTATATCTAAATTAATAATATCTAAAATAAGAGCCAGTCTTAAATGGGCACCATGCATTATTCTTACATGCTGCTTCTTATATCAAATCAAAGGGATGAGTTTGGAATGGGCTTCCTGTGGATTTCCTGTGAAATGAGAATTATTGTCATTTAGGTTTGATCTGGTGCGCCTGACAGCACAGGAACCCCTGACATCAGCTGTACAATGAACAAGAGCTTGTCTGACACTCAAATGGCAACAATTGCAGTGCTAATGTCAGGAATCCATGTGCCAGAACCCCAAATAAAAGAAATGCCTGAATACCAGGACACAATTGCCCCACGAACCCCTCATGGGGGCTGCCGATATAGACC
>NW_010389471.1:8497-10703 GCF_000710305.1 Buceros rhinoceros silvestris
GGATACAAGACCTACGCTATAGTTCAGGCCTGATGGGTAATTGATGCACCTATCTGCACATACAGAGGAACAGAAGCCACGCATGCGCCACCCAACCGAAACCCAGAGCAAGCGACTCATTGCTCTTTCAGGGGAATAAGGAAGGGGTTGTGGAAGAGTCAGTCAAAACTCCCACAGATGAGGTATTTGTTATTCGCTGAAGTAGGTAGTTATATAGTTGGAGAGGAATATAAAATTAAATGTAATATATATAAAAAAAATAAATAAGGTTTTGTGGCTATGGCGCTCCAATATGAGGGGTGAATGTGGCTGAAAAAATACAGCTAAGAAAAGATTAACAATACCCCGTTCCAGGGTAATTTGGATTTTTTAGTTTAGGCTTCCTACTCAGCTACCAGCGAGCCTGCGATGTGTGTTGTGACGAGATTTCTTCTTTGCAGCTTTTTTTTTTTCCTCCCATGGTTAGAAAGTTGTTCTGTCCAACTTCTCATTTTCCAGCTTTGATATCTAACTTGAACGTTTTATGCTGTGGGTCTGGTATTATGTGATATTTTTAATCTTCCTTTTTAAATTATGAGGCATTGGAGGGATGGGAAATGACGTTAGGAATACAGCAGAACAGGAATTTTTGCTTTTCTGTGCAGATGCTGACAAACAAAAAGCACAGATACAGTAGCTTTCCGGCACTAGCATGTGACAAGCACAGATAATCCATGGAAGAAAATCACAGTACGTCATGACCGAAGTAGTAAATGCGTGGGAGCTGTGCGTAAAGGAAATGTTCTTTTAAATTCTGTGCGGGAAGTGAGTAGCATCTCCTTAAACATGGTTTGAGGTAACTAAGGTCGTCTTGCACGAAGGAAGGAGACTTGCCAGAATGCTTGCCAGAATGTCTGGAGCTGGTTGTCCTTGGCTGTGTCTAAGCAGGTATTTTGGTTTACAGTGGTGATGTGGCTTCGAGAAGAATCCCCTTCTTTGTGCCCACACACTGAGTGCTGGCTTGGCTCAGGGAGGGGTCGTGTTGGCCATGGGCTGAATTGCTTTTGGAGAAAACACGCACACCAGTATGCTGCAACCCTGGGTAGATACGGGAGTTTCAAGCTGGGAGGTGGCCTGAAGAACAGAAATGAGGAGGGCACATTCGGTCTAGGGGTAAGGTTAGCTCAAGTCCAAAATAACGAAACTGAAGCAAGGCTGTGGAGCTCTCTGAATTCCCAAATCTCACGGCTCTTTGGGGTTGCCCCAGCCAGAAGACTTGCATTCTCCTGTTCGAGTGTTGGTGATGTGGAGAGGGCAAGGTGGCAGATGGAGACTACCGTTAGGCACCTCGAGTGCCAAGTGCTTTCCTTGCTGGGAGGTGGCTTTGATACTTCACGTCACTCTGCCGTTCAGTTTGCTTAGCTTAGCAAGATCGCCTGTGGTAGGATGCAGAGTTTATCACTAGCAGAAGAACTGAGATGCTGCCTTCTTGCAATTTGAGTAACTCGTTCTAGCGTCAGGCCAATACAAGCATCGTAAAACTATGGAGTTCACTAGGAGGCGGCGGTTGTTTTGAAGCAGTAAAGTAGGGAATATTTAGCTTTCCAGAAACTTCTTGTACCTGAGCTGGATCAAAACCTTCCTTTGAGTTGTGGCCCCCCCCCCACTGTAGGTTGATGACACCTAGTAAAAAATGTATGAGTGTGGTAGTTGATGTCCTAAAGTGATTGCTACGTGATTCAGGTCTTGTGAGAAGAGGTCACACAGTGTGTTCAGCTAACTGGTATCGGCTTCAAGAAAACCACAGGCTAGGCTGGCTAGACGTTTTTAAATTCAGAAATAAAAGCAATGCTCTTAAAAAACTAAATACCAAGAGTTCTTTGCATCTGCTGTTACGTTAAACCACCTCAGGGGCAAATTAGTACCTAGAGAGTCTGGCTAGGAGAAAGCATACCCCCTCAGTTTGCCGATTCCTTGACTTTATCCCTCCGATTAACAGTACAGACTGTACATGCATGCTGGGGGCACAGGAGGTGGAGGGGGCAGCACTATGGCAACAGCTTCTGCCTCCGAGGGCACTTCGGAGAAAGAAGGACTGAGTTTGGGGGGGATCAGGCCCTAAACTGATCAAACTCTCATGCCCTTAGACTGACCCACCCAAATGTCGTTATGCAGCGGCGTTAAGGATAAGAAACACAAGTGTTAAGGGTCGAGGGGCCGAGGTACC
>NW_010389472.1:0-240 GCF_000710305.1 Buceros rhinoceros silvestris
AGAGTTCAGGGTGGGGGACAAAAAGCTCCTTAGTGCTGACTGAGGCTGGGTGGCCTCATGTCCCTCCTGTCACTGTCCCACCAGCTGTGAGGAGGCCTTGTCCTCACGTCCTGGCAGGGTCTGAGCCTCCCACTCCCTCTCACCCACCTCCAGCACCCACTCCATGTGCTCACGTCCAGCACCCAACCTTCTCACCCACCTCCAGCACCACCCCAGGCTCCGTGCCTGCACCCCCTCACC
>NW_010389473.1:0-422 GCF_000710305.1 Buceros rhinoceros silvestris
CACAGGCTGGGCAGCCTTTGGCACTGACAGTCATGCTCATAAGCAGGGAGGAGGCAGGCGATCTTCATCTCCTTTAGCAGATGCTTCCTCCTGTGTTTCTCCTTGAGAACGTTCGGCAGGTTTTCACTCATGCGTTACAGTGCAGCGTCAACAGGAGACTTTCCCCTGGCTTTGGGGAGCCTGAGATCAGCCTTTCTGAGTGTTCAGAAATGGCTTTTTTTTTTCAGTTCGCCTGGCACGCTTGAAGGATCTGAATACCACAAAGGAACGGTTCGCTTGTGCTGACTATACCAACAAGGAAACGTTCGCTTGTGCTGCACTTACCGGTGGGCGTCAGCTTCAGCCTCTCCCCCAGGAGAACGCAGCACCTGGGGTTTGCATCCAGCCTCCTCCCAGCGCTGCAGAAGAGCTGCTGGGGCTCA
>NW_010389473.1:576-2369 GCF_000710305.1 Buceros rhinoceros silvestris
GGGGGGAGCCTGCCAGCCCCTGGTCCTTGGCCACCAAGGGTGCTGGGGCAGGCGGGGTAGCTGTGCTGCGCGAGCAGGTGACGGTGAGGTGGATTCCACTGCGGCGCTGTTGAGGCGCAGGATGTCGGCCGGGCAGGGAATTGCCCTCCTCGCTGCAGAGAGCTCGCAGGCAGCAGCCACACAGCTGGCTGGCCTCTGTGCCTCCAGCACCAGCGGCCCGCAGTGCTGCTCTGTGTCTGGGTGAGGACAGCAATGGGTCCCTGCCACCAGGGAGCACAGTCCACTCTGCTTGGGCAGCGCAACAAGAACAGTTCTTGGGAAGAGTGGTTTTGTGGTCGAGGACCGGCCTGAGCTGAGAGAGCTCCATCTATTCTTGGCTCAGCAGCAGATCTGCCATGGCCACGCTCATTACCCCTGTCAAGCGGGCGACTCCAGTTATAATTGCACAAATTCCTCCTAGTGTGTCATTGTGTGCCTGCAGTCATCTCTGGGCAGCCACCTCCAGAGGAACCAGCCTTTCCCCCGGGGGTACCTCTGTGCCACCTCTGCCTTCCCGCCAGGGGATGGTACCATGAGGCCCTGTTGCCTCCCCATTTTCCAGCTGAGAGAGAAAAACATCCCCACTGCCCCTCCAGACGATCAGAGTTGATACTGAGTTGATCATTCAGGTCGAGGTTAGAGGCAGTGAAACTCTCACAGTACCGCCAACGCGTGATTAAATGGGTGTTTCTTCATTTTTCTCTCAGGCGGAGTAATGTGGTTCTGCAGGTATTGGTGCTGTCACTGGCTATAAGGTCTTGGTCGTGCTGATGCGCCCCGTGTCTAGAGGCACTTTGGGAAAAGCAAACAGAACAAGACAAAGGACAAACCTTCGCTGCGGCCCAGAACATCACCACTCCTGCATCAGACATTTACTTGGGTTCTAGTTGCGAGAGATTTCGGGTTTCTTGTGTCATTTCGTATCAGCTAAGGGCAGTTAGACACGTTACAGATCAAGCCAATGTTTTTTTATCTATCTCTACATTCAACGTAGTCCCAGGAGAAGCGTGAATGGAGTCGGGCACTCGTCTATCTCGCCTTCCAGCATTTCCACAACAGGTGCAGGCAGGCGACAGGGAGGTGCTGCTGCCTCTTCCCCAGGCCACACCTGGCTGGAACTGGCGGGAGGCTCGTCCTGGGGCAGGCACCTTCTGGAGGAAGCAGAAGACTGCCGCTGGTGTGCTGGGGCCGGCAGAGCTGACGTGACCCTCTGGGCTCAGTGCGGCTGACTGCCGTGTAATTAAAGGGGAGCCTGGCCGCTTACATGCTCTGTGGGTTCAGGCGCATCCACGCGAGCCCTATAGGAAAACATGTTCTTCCCACCACTTCTTTCATCCTCCCCCTCCTGTTCCTTCCAGATGGTTACACCCACTTGTGTCTTTTCTTACCCTAAGGATAGCTTTTTAAACAAGGCTCCTGCGTCCTTCTCCTCCCCCGTGCTGCTGTAGGTTCTGCAGTGAGCGCAGGAGGACAGAGGGCTCCACGCGGTTACACATAGCCTGTCCTAGGGGGCTGCAGGGGGGCCGTGTCCCTCGAGCCCCTTCGTTTCTACATGGTCAGGCTGTAGGAGCTCACTTGGATGTTCCAGACATGCAAGAGCTGTTAGATCCGGGGTGTGACTGAACCTGTGTGTGTTTCCCTAGGGATCAGGAGCCAGTGTAACCTACTCGAGGAGAGAGGGATGCCACGAGGGCCTGAGCACCAGTGCACACCCTCCCAGGAACGCAAAGAGGAGCACTTGCAGACATGGATCA
>NW_010389473.1:2501-4402 GCF_000710305.1 Buceros rhinoceros silvestris
GGAGCACTTGCAGAGCTGGATCAGTCTCTGCTTTAAGAAAAATACTTCCACAATTTTTTTTTTAAATTGCACATGGCAGTCAAAAAAAGCTGAGTGATTGCTTCTGTGCTCCAGAAATAGGTGGAGATCCCCACCCATCCCGTGTAGGTGTGGGGCTGAGGGGCAGGGGTTAGTGGGGACCTGGCAGCACTGGGGGAGCACTGGGACTCGAGGAGCTTAAAGGGCTTTCCCAACCCAAACAGTTCTGTGTTCAACACAATTCCCTGTGTTTAGGGAAAATGCTGAAGAGAACCCACCCAGCTCCTCGCAGCAAACACTTACATCCTTCTGCCTGTGAAAGGGGTTAACAGATGATCTTAAAGGTCTTTTCCAACCAAAATGATTCTGTGAAGCTGCGATTCCTGCGCCTGTGCAGCTCGCAGGGAGCTCAGCTCTCTGCATTTCCTCCTCTGCTGTGTGCTGTTGTTAACCGCTTGTCACTTTTTTGTTGACAGGGCCTGGTGCTGAACAGACTTGAGCGGAGAGACCTTGCCCAGAAAGTCCTCAGAGACGCCATCCGGATCCAGGCCACCAGTCACAGGGCCTGGAACAGCCTTGGAGAGGTCTTGCAAGCTCAGGGTAAAAACGAAGCAGCTATCGAATGCTTCCTCACTGCCCTGGAGCTCGAATCCAGCAGCCCTGTCATCCCGTTCACCGTCATCCCCAGGGAGCTCTGAAGCTTTGTCCTGCAGCTGAGCACCTTCATTCTGTGGACAGACACCAAAACCAGACAAATAAACAAAGAAAAAGCCCAACAGAAGAGTACCATTGTAGCCTGGAACTGGGCAAAAGAGTCCCAGGACGGGGCTCAGGTCTCCACGTTTCGCTGAGACAAGCCTGGCTGCAGAGTCTGCAGCCGGCGGAAGCAGCGGCTGCCTTGTTCTCCTCAGGTGCCTGGCTGACCTCTGCTCGGGGCGACAGCACGGCTGGGCCCCAAGGGCTGCTTCAAGGTGACTGTCTTAGAAAGATCACGCTAGAGCACAGCTCTTCAGAGCACTTGCACATTCCTGTTTCATTACAGATAAAACCAAGCCCTGAATTAAAAAGTCCAGGCCTGCTCTAGACAGGAGTAAATGCACCAGCTAACTTGACCGAGTTGTGCTGAAGCCTGTGGCTGCCTGCACACGGGTCTGACAGGGTGGGAGTGACAGGTAAACCATGTAAACAAGCGGTACATCCCCTTCACAGAATCAGTGCAGATATTATTTTGATAATCCTTTCCCTGCCTTGCTCTCCTGTACTGCGTATCCTCACTATGTTTAGTGTGGCACTTGCCTAGACCTCATTTAAATGAAAAATAAAAGCTGCTCTTGCAGCAGGATTCACAAAAGCAGAAGGACCAAAGACCAGACCAGTTCACACTGGTACTAGTATTAAAACCGTGTGTGTATCTCCAGTTACACGTTTACTGAGAGGCCTTACAGGAAGTACCTGGTTATAAACTCTGAGTTCTGCTCTTGTGAATCACCTGCTGCATCACTTTTGGTGAGGAGTATGGTGAGCGCCAGTGTATAGTGACTGACTCCGTGCTCCACTGCATTGCCAGTCCCGGCACAAAACCGTATCCTGTCCATCTTCGCATGATACAGAAGATGTACGGAGAAGTGTGCTGAAGGCAGTGTGTGGAGATAGGAATTGCTTCTCTCTTGAAAGCAAACCTTTGGGTTGTTGGTGGGAGTTTTACGTGAGCGGTACAGAGTTGAGCCTTCAGCGGAGCAGGATCATAGCAGCCGTATCGCATCAGATGTGAGAGTGGAGAGCTCCTAATCCGCACAGCCTCCCCCCGGCTGGCACGGCCGGGGCAGGGGATGGCAGCCGCCCCCCCCCCCGCTAAGCTGCTCCTTACCTGCGCGTGAACCCCC
>NW_010389473.1:4486-5612 GCF_000710305.1 Buceros rhinoceros silvestris
CCACCCCCCCTGCTAAGCTGCTCCTTAGCTGCGTGTGACCTCCCCGGGGCCCCGGCAGCGAGGCAGAGCTGTGCCGTGCTGTCACACGACAAAGAGCCAGCCCGGTCCAGACTGGTCCCAGGGTGAAGACGATGCAGAAATGAGCTGCAAGCACTTTCCTGCACAGAAGGTTGGGGCTCTGCGCCCGGTTCTGTCCAAAGAAGATTTGTGGCTGTTTCATAAGCAGGTTTGCACTAAAACACATTGTGTACTCTAATTCTGCCCAGTATTGTGATCCGCAGCCAGTTCGTTCCGGAAATAATATCCTCAGGCCATAGCTGAGGAGGGGCTGTTTCTGCAGAGCCTGGGGCCGGGCAGCAGGGCCAGGGGCAGTGTCGGGCACAGTTCTGTGCGAGTCCGCAGGCGAATGGAGAGGTGTCCCCTTGCGCTGCTCCCAGCGGCACCACCGCAGCACTCCTGCCCCCAGCCTCCCCTCGGGGTTTCTCTGTAGCCTGTTGCACTCCCAGGACAATATTTTTATCTGTTTCCCATTAAATCATGCTGGTGCAATAGCCCAGCTATTCTGTTCACTGCGGGACCTGGAGCAGCCCAGCCCTGAAAGGTGCTGGGCCCGTGAGGTCTCTGGCTCCTCAGCGCCACGCAGGCACCAACCCCGGCTCTGTAGGGCAGAGGCAGGTTTCCAAGGAGACATTTCTCATTTGCAATAGCACCAGCAGCCAAGGAAGGAGAAGGTGTTAAAGTACCAGAATGAAATGAGTTTCATGGAGACAAAAAGACGCAGCAGAGACCCATTTTGCTGCGAAGGATGCTATGAAGTCGGCTTGTAGGTGGGAAAGGAGAAAGCGGGGGGTGAGACGTTGTTGACATGCTATGTAAATTGTCACCCAGGTGTTTTAAGCACAGTTCCACAGTCAGGTACGGTTGGATAAGAACAGATACGCTATTCCAGTGTTTGTGCTGCTCACAGTTCCCAGGGTGAGAGCGAGCCGTCTGTGTAAGATTCAAAAAAAAGTCAGTGTGGTCTGACGTCACCCCTTGCTTGTGCAGCATGTGTCTGTAAAGCACTGCCATGGCAACTTCTGTGTACCAGGCAGCTATATCTGAGCACCAGCTCTGCGGCCACCCT
>NW_010389473.1:5712-9788 GCF_000710305.1 Buceros rhinoceros silvestris
AGCACCAGCTTGGCGGCCACCTCTGCCGCGGAGGAACCGCTCGGCCGCGGAGCTGCTCTGTGAGCTGGCAGGAGAGCGCCTGTTTCCCAGCAGCTGAAAAGCAAACACTCACAGACCCACGGACTCGGGCATGCATGGCTTGTAAACAGCCACCCGCCCATCACGTGTGCTGCCATCAGGCGAACTCCATCGTGGCAACGACTGGGTTTGCCACAGCAGCCATCGCCCTAGGAGACGCGCAAACGTGCGTGAGCTCTTCGAGTGCATCAGCCAGGCTGGTGTTGCCAGGGTGGCCCCACAACTGTTGGGTGCATTAACGAGTGTCACTGGCATTGGAATTGTAGTCCTCAGAGCCTCTGCGTGAGGAAGACACCCACGAGTAAATGCCATCAGCATCAGTCGGAATTACGTGGGTGAGGTACCCTCTGCCAGCACAGCACAGCGCAGCTCCTGTGGCTGTTGCAGACAAAGTGCTTTCCCTGCACACTGGGCTCAATCCCGAGACTTGTGCGTCCTTCCGGAGGACGTGGTCACCGTTGGCTGGAGAGGTGTTACGTCAGCTTGAGGTGCTCTGTGCAGTGCAGGGAAGAGGGGGCGGATACGGACTTCCAGATGTTTTGGGGGTAGATCTTCTAGCTACGTTTGTTGCTCGTGCTCACCAAAACAGAAGCTTACATGCTGCCTCTTCCTCAGCATTTAGTTCATACCTCCAGGTGCAGAAAAGCAAAGACATTTCAGACAAACCTGCATATTAGAGTAATATTTAGGCAGCAGCGCTGATAAATGTGATAGTCGAACTTGCCATGGCTCAGTGAGTAGGGCTGCTGCGTACCGCAGGGAGCCTGGCACGGTCAGCGCTCAGGGTTTGAGCCTGAGAACGTAGGATTCACATCCCATCCCTCATACGGTTATTACAGATGATCACATGGAATGGAAGTTCGGAGGGCAATAAGCGAAATACCAATTCTGCGAGTTTTAGCTCTGACTTGAGTCCAGCTGAGTTTTCTCATTAGTTCAGAAGGAGGAAGAGAAGACAGGCATCGCTGCCTGAAGGGGCCAGGTGTACACCCAGGTTCCTCTTGTTCCACCACAGGGTTATTTTGCTTTATGTTGGCAGGGTGCGTACAAAAGAAAAATAATTAGTTTCTGTTTTCCTGTTGTGCAGTAAAGGAGTAGTGTTTGCCGTTGCCTTTGTCCAACAAAAAGGTTTGTGTGTTGTAACAACAACTACTCTGCCTCCAGGATAGCAGGAGGAGAAGCCCAGCAGGCCAGGGAAGGGCTCCCCTCCCTGCCTCACCTCCTGTAAACTGCCATTAGCTCCACTGGAGCTGCCGGTGGTTCCTCCAGCGGAGGAGCTGCCCACGGGGCACTCGTTCGGCACAGGGCGTACAGGGAGCTGCCGCCTCCCTGCGCTGCACAAGGACCCCGGTCCGTTTCCATTGGAAACAGTCCATGCTGCTGATTATCACAATGCTTCAGAAGTGCTAATTATCTTTTCTCGGTAATGACTAATAAATCCAAATGGAGAACAGTCCTGGAGGGTGTTTATTTTAAAATTCACAGGCTAGGTACCAAAGCAGGCACAGCACCGACTGCTGCAGTCTGAATTACAGTTATTTTATCCAAAAAATGATCCATTTTTGGAGAGTCTTGGTGAAGGCAGAGTTTGGCCAGTTTGTAGTTCGTTTTCATGACAGCGAAGTCCTTTTCAGCACAAAGACATCACGGCCGTGATCTCTTTTCACCCAAACCAGCAGCGGTTTGGCAGTTGCAGTCTCCTCAGCCTCGGCAAGGAAGGCTTCCCGGAGCAGCTACGCCGCAGCGCTGGCAGAGCTGTGTCACAGGCGCGTTAGGCAGTGCTGCAGTGAGCATGTGTAGCCGAGATGTCCCTCCCGCCCCCAGCATGTCTCGTTTGGCTGAGGAGAGCTGCTCTGTGCCCGAAGGGACAACTGCAGTGCCCCTCTGGGTGCCCGTCTCCCCCATCGCTGCCAGCACCCCCTCGCTCGTGCTGGTTTCACCAGCGCTCTGACTGGTCCCTTGCCCTGCCTCCAGGCGATGGTCGCCCTGCTTTCAGTTGTTGTTCAGGGTATCCACGCACGGTCAGATAAAGAGTTATTTTCTTAGAAATGAGAAGCTGAAACGTCCATCTGTTCAGGGATGTCGGCAGGGGGGGAGGTAACCCCCAACCCAGCAGCTGCCGAGATGGTTCCTCCAACTTGGCCGTTAATGTACTGGCTCATGCCTTCAGCTCCAGCAAACCAAGGCAGGTTCCCAAGTAACTGGGTGCTGAAAGATCCAGCTCGTTTCCCCCCAGAAGCACATGCCAGTCCTTGGCGGTTTAACGTAGCGGCACACCACCATCGCGGAGCGGCCCGTGATGGTACCAGAACCTCTCCTGGCTCGGCTTTCACACCTTAATGAGTGTTTCATGTTCACCGCTTGGATTCTGTTAACGTGGTTGTCAGAACCGGTTTTCCATGCCACTTTTTTTTCTTTTGTCATTGTAAGATGTTTTCACCAGATGAATAAAATTGACCCCGTGGAAAACAGAAAATGCTCCTCTTATTTCCTGCCAGCGTCGGGCCTTTTAATATATTTGTGCCACAGATACTTCAGGCAGCAGGAAACAGCCACTCGATCCGTTCGCTGGAACCGAGCGTGCCCAGCGAGGTACCGGTTGTGAGGGGTGTGTTGCCCTACACCCTGCAGTTCATGGGAAAAAACAGAGCGAGCGTGCAAGTGGCATCCTCGCAGCGAGGAACAGAGCCAGGAAAAAGGAGTAGCGTAGCTTCAGATGTTTGGATTTACGGAGATTTAAGGGAGCATCATGCTTTTCTTGTGCTTCTTCCAGTAAAAATAAACAAAGGTAGTGTGAGAAACTCTAGCATCGAGGTAATATGCAAATCCCGTGCCCTCAAGTCTAGGGGCTCGCCTTATTTTTGCCACAGTGCCATTAATCATCTTGTTGCTGCAAACAGTTACTGCTGTGGTTGTTTGGAAATAAAATGTCTCCATTCAGGAGCTTCCAGAGCATTCTTCACATTTACACATAAATCTTCCAGGCAAGCTTCGAGAGGGCCTTCTGGAAAAGCCAGTCCCTTCGGTTCATACTCCACTGAGATGGAGGACGGGGCTTTTGCAGAGCACTTCCTTTGCTTCACGAGCATATTCAGTGTCACTCGAGCAGAAAGAAGTTCCTCTGCAGCAATAACAGAATTCGGTCCTTCGGCTGCAAGCACCAAGTCTTAAAAACTGGAGGTCAAGGCGAACAAAACACCAGTTCTGATTTTCCCCCCACTCTCTCCCGCGGCACGGAGAGGAAGCGAAGCAGCAGCACAGGCTTTCTGCGAGGGACCGAGGGAGGGAGAAGCTGCCGCGGGCACTCCGAGCGGGAGCCCAACTGGAGGCGTGGGGCTGAACCCCAGAGCTGGGCAGGCCCTTCTGAGGGAACCATTTGTCTTTGCTTCCATCCCAACACTGGTACATCCATCGCCCGTTATCCTCTCTGCATCACACGGGTGTGTGATGGTCCCTTTCGGTTTTAAATGGGAGGGAAATCAGCCTTTTTGCTCCTCGTTTTTGCTGGGAGGAGCTCCAGATGGTTTGGGTGCTCCCCACCCATAACCAGATCACTTCTGCCCTTACAAAGAACCAGCTTATGTTTCAGTGGTGGTTTTGTCATGATACTCTTGAAAGATCAAGAGTAATGTAATGCTATTTAATAATTTAGTACATATTTTATATAATTTTCCTCTGTGACATGCCCTGAAAGAGCAGAAGAGCACTGAACACCATGGCAGAGGAAACGTCCTTACGGGAAAGCGCTCACAGAGCAAAGCCCAGCTTCACTTTTCTGACAGAAACATGCAAAAAAAACCGTTCTGAGAGAGTTGAGGGCCGATGGAAGCAGACCCTCGCCAGGCTGCCAGGGCCTCTCTGAGCCGCGGTTCTGACCGCCAGCCTTTCCCCTGGGCAGCTGCTGGCGAGACCATCACCGGCTCTGGGCACGGGGATGCCCATAACTCCACCAGCCAGCAGCAGTCCCGTGTTTCGGGGTGCTGCGAGAGGAGCTGCCA
>NW_010389473.1:9917-16238 GCF_000710305.1 Buceros rhinoceros silvestris
GGAGCTGCCATGTCCCGCCGGAGCTGGCAGGGCCGGGGCCGGCTGCAGGAGGATGGGAGCTCAAGGACATGAGAATTTGCTGGTCAGGGGAGGTTAGAGGGGGTTGTGCTCGGGTAAATGGCGCTGTCTGGAACAGACAATTAGCAGATGAAGGGCTGCCTCACCAGAGGCTTCGCAGCCTTGGAGCTCCTCTGGGCTGACAACAAACAGGGATTGGAGCCGGGATCTCAGGTTTCCGCAACAGGAAGCTGCTAAATCCAGCAAACCAGCAATTCATTTCCCAGGGATACTGATGCTGCTCTTGCATCCCCTCAGAGGGTACTGGAGGGTGTCTCAGAGGGTAGCAGGGGAGCTAGTTCAGCCCGGATTTTCAGCAGACAGCCACCCGAGTCTGCCAGGAGCTGAGCCGAGGGGGTGGTTTTGTGGTTACCTGGCTACAACACGGGCTTTGGTGCTGCCGCAGCCCGCTCCCGCCCGCGCCTGCCAAACCCGGGCACAGCACCGTCCTCCTCCGAACCCCTCGTTATCAGTTGTCTTCTGCGGAGGGGGAGCCGAGGGAAGCTCCACTCACTCACCATATTATTGCAGTCTGTATGAATTCTGTAAGTATCGGAGCGGCCCTCGTTAGACGTGTGGGGGTGCGATCAGGGTACAGACAGGCACAGGTGCCTCCTCTGTGTGCTCGAGGTCTGGCCTTGGAGTGCTGCTGTGTCAACGAGATGACTCCTTATTTATTAATTTCTTCTGTTTTCCCATCGCCCCTTCTGGGGTACCTGTGAAGCGCGTTCTGTTCAGCAGCTAACCGAGAAGTAATAAGCTGGAAAAAAAGAAAATCATTTCAAGGTACATTCCAAAGGAATGCCTCAGAGATCTTCAGCCAATAAAGAGTTTAAATAATTAAACAAAATACTGTTCTGACAGGAGTCCTCGAGTAGTATCTTCAATAACTCAGCTTTATAAGACCAGAAGTTTGGAGAGAATTGCCAGAAGGGAGAGCGTTCTGAAACGAGAATTCATGATGTTTAATGCTGAAACAATCTACACAGAGCATTCAGATTTCCCTTCTTGTCTTCCAGCCAGGAACTATTCACCAAAGCTATCTCGAGTTTCTAAGTAGCTCCAGTTTCTGGAACTTTGCTTTTCAGCACAGCTTAGAAGTGTCCAGAAGTGGTTTCCAGTCTCACTTTTTGTTCTCATACGTGGCTCACAGGTGGTGTGAAAGCGTTCTGAGGTGCTTCTGCGCAGCATTGCCAAACATCGCATCCAGAGCCCAGCAGGCACAAGCTGTTCCTGGAGATTAGCCCGAGCCGCTGTGTAAGCGCCGGAGCACACTGCCCCACACACACGTGCACGCGCGAGGCGGGCTTGTCCCCACTGAAATAAACACTCCGATCCCAAGTACTTCTGGGACTCCCACCCATGGACATCTCTGCAGTTCAGGGGATGGTGGTTAATGTCTGTGGCTGGCTCAAACACACTCTGCATAAAAATTAGTTCTTTAATATTTTGGGTCTTGCTGCAAAGCACATGCAAAGCACCAGTGCAGTCCCGTCATTGCAGCACCCACCACCAGAGCTCCCCAGTGCTGCGGCGGCGCTCGAGCTGGCCGTGAGCGGGGCTGAGGACCCTACTCAGGCCGTAGGTAGAGCTTCAAGCGCGGCTGTGTCCGTGGGCACTCGGTTCCTGCTCTCTCAGTCACTACCACTGCTCAACAGCAGCCTGCTACAGGGCTTTTCATCCCTTCGCCATCCCTAGGAATTTCCTGCAGGATGTCTACGTCTGTAAGAAAGATTCCCTTACACAAATTTCTGCATAGAATATGACCTTTCCAAAAGGACGTGTTTGGGGGCCCATACTAGTTGGCCATAGACCCCCCAGGGATCAGTAGCTCTCAGCCTGAAGACTGGGGACTTGGAAGTTTTCTCCGCGATTCTATTAGAGCTTCTTAATTAAAAGACCTCTTTGGGGACCTGAATTGAATTGGAAAGCACGGTGATCACTTAGGTCAATCGGGCACAGGGATGATTGCATTTGGGAGAGCGAGGTGGCAGGTGAGAATGTGTGCATGTTGAAGAGCTTTAAGAAAAAACAACCCCCCCGCCCAAACATCTGTAAAAGCAAAGAGCAGGGGTGTTGTGCAGAAGAGCAGTTAGAGGGTCACACAGGGCTCACCGTTCGGTGTTGAATTAGAGACCAAGAGCTGTCTTACAGCACTGGAAATGTCTTCAGCTGTTATCCTCCCAACACTTCGTCACTGGGTCTGGCAGTCTGCCCACCTTCTCAAAGCCGCGTACGCCCCTTTTCACCCGTGCTGGTAACCACGCCAGGGAAACCCGAATGCTGACGAGCAGCGTCCAGTCATCCCACATGGAAGGAAGAGGCTGTTAGTGACCTGCTGTGAGCACAGGATCATTCATCCTCGCGCAGTGCTCCTGAAACTTCATATGCAAAACCTAAAGTCTAAAGAGATGCTCAGTATCCAGGAAGCAGTTTTGTTTGAGAGTTGGATTCCACTGTTAGAGTTAGGAAATGCTCCTTTGTGATGAGGTAATGCTGAGAAGATACACAAGGGTAGGTTTTAGCTCCAGCTTACACATCACTGTACTCCAGCCCCAGGACTCGGTTTCAAAATCGGAGCTGGTTTTGTTTCACTCGCTGAAAGACCGGTTCTAAAATTCACTGGGTTTTCTTACAGAAAAGGACGACACACCACTGACGTACTTCAGTGTCATCTTCTCCCTTTCCTCTTACAGGAGGAGGTTTACGCATAGTTACAAGCTTTGCTTTTCTTGTGAGTCTCCACCAGAAGTGCGTCACCTGGCTTTGCTCGCCTGCAGCATCTGGGGGAGCCGGGACAGACCAGACCCTTCAGCAGTTCAGCCCGTGTGCGGAACATTCGGTACCACTCTGGAGAAATCTCACAGCCCCAGTGCGCAGCGTTACCCTCTTACAACCTCCAGCAATTCACAAGGGTGTTCACGTACTCCAGAGGAGGCTGAAGCCTGTGGATCCATCACCTCTCTCAATTAGCAGTTCCTCACAACCTGCTTTCTTTTCTAAGGAGGAGGTGGAACACCAGAGCACCGAGGCTGCAGGAATTCAGCTCTTCCTGTCTCCATCACATTGATTCCTCCCACTGCCCCTTTCCAGGTCCTGTACTTTACCAGCAGCATCTGTGTGTTTCCATCCTGAACTCACGACATGGAGAGGATAAAGCAGGAGATGATGTGGAAGCAGCAAAAACTGGAATTCTTTTTTCTTACTCTACAGTTCAGTAATTGCAAGACTCAGCTATGCTGCCAGCTAGAGCGTATTCATCCTCAGAACCCCCCACACCACCCCCTGACGCCAGCCCTTCCCGTCTGTGCCAGGGCTTCGGACCTGTGAGGAGGCTGGAGGTCCAGCCAGGTGAGCAATGCTTGTCCGGTCGTGTCAGGATGACACGGCTTGTACGATCGGTTTAATTATTCCAATCGGCCGTTTGCTGAAGCTTTTCCCTCAAGGCCAAGGTTTTATTCTCTTTGTATTTGTGTCACCTGGAACACGTCAGTGGAAGTCCACAACCTTTGCTCGCTGCTGACCGACTCTTCAGGGATGTAACTGCAGCTATTTCCGACACGAGCATGGTGCAGCGTGTGCGCAATGACGTGTCGCTCCCAGCAAAGGCAGAAGCAACTCTGTGCCACGGAAGTAGTGTCAAACCCCACAGCTCCTGAGTCCAGAGGATTCAACGAACGTCGGTCGCTCCAGTATGTGACAAGAGTCACTGCCTGCCGTTGTCTCCTGAAACAAGGCTACGGGCTTGAACCCACTGACCCAGATTTTCGCTGCCTTGTCCCTTCCGTCTGTGCAGTCAGCAGCACGACAGCACGTGAGTCGCCACGACCGGCACCAGCAACGGCTTCTCCTTGGTCCCCTGGCTCACAGCTCTGCCAACAAGCAGGACAGGCCACCACAGCATGACTCAGGTTACCGAGGGCATTCGAAATTTCCGGTGACTAATCACTAGCTTTTGTTATCATGAAAATACTGTATGAAGCTTCAGCGATGCTCTGCCCTGAAAATATCTGCTGGTGCAGGTCTCTGCGCACACACAGCTTCCTGCGGCAGCGCGTTTCGGTGCGGGCTGCTCTGCGCCAAGCGTCCTGTTCCTCATGCATCCTGTTTTTACTGCCTGCAAAGTTCCTAGAGCTGCCGTGTTCCTGCTAGCAGCCCTCCCGACAGCTACCCGTGCGTGCTCCGCATTGTTTCTCTAACCCCGGCAGACCCTTTGCCAAACAGTCTGCTCTTTCCCCTTCATCTCCATTTGCTGTTGGAGAAATACTTTCCACAGCAAAGCGTTAGTCCTGCGGACAAACCCTGATAAAGGCTGTTCGGTGAAGCTTTCCGCTTGTAACCAGCATTTGCCCATGGAAACCAAAAGCCTTCATTTCTTGCCTGTTCCTCCTCCGAAGGAGTTCAGCGCTGTATCGCTGGGTCCTGGTTTCGGAAGCCTTTGCGCAGGGGGGCACAGACGCGCTGTTCTATAAATGGCAGAGCAGGATGAGACCGCACTTTTTTGCCTGACTGTATAATTAGTGTGTTCAGAGGAAACCTTAATGCTGCACATTAATTTTCAAATCTGGAGCATGTTTTCAGATAATAGAAAAATACTACTTCAAAACAAAGCAAGGGCATTAATAAACACAGTGCCAGGAAATCCACCAAGGTTAAGTGGCTTTCCACAGAATAATTTGTTCTCCTGATGAGTCTGCAGCAGACAGTGCTCTCTGCAAGCAGTTACTGCCTATGTGTCTTTAATTGGGGAGTTTATACAATTCACAGTAGTGCAAAATAAATTTCCAAGTCAAGTGTCCTAACAGATGAAGTGAGGCTCTAAGATCCTTCCAGAGTTTGTTCGTGACTGTACGCACTGGCCCGCGGTCCGGAGGGGGAGGACACCATTAAACATTAAGCAAAACAATTGCTGTCACCCTCCCGAGGGACCAGCTTTGTCAGCACTTCTGTTAACACTGTGCACGAGCCGAGCGTTCGGGTGAAACCGGAGTGATGGCGGGAGGCAAGCACCTCATCCTTGAATTCATGAGGTTTGGTTGGATAACTAATGATATTTGGATCTTTGTCCTAGAAAAAGAGAGCTCGTCCTCTGCCAGCGGCAGACTGGGCACCCCTGAGAGCTAACTGTCACCGGCAAATGGGAAAAACGAATCAACAGAAAATCATTTCTAGCGTTTTCTAGCCACAAAGCTGAAACACTTCCCTGGGTGTGTTTTCAATTTAACTAAAATAGATCACCGTGTGTAAACAGCCACTCTATCTGCATCATTCATATTTGATGGACGAGTCAGTACAACAGATACTTTCATCCGACCCGTAAGTGATGGGAAACGAGACACTGCAGCGTCTTGTGCTCCTCTCAGTTAACATGAGTGGCAGCAGCTGTTATTCCAGGCTCCGTTCCATGCAGTGTTTGATCTAAAGGCAGGAGAATTGGGGATGTGGTTAGTGGAACTGGGTATCGCAAGAGTAACTTCCATGACCAAACCCTTCCAGGAGAATGCCCGGGAGAGTTCTCTTCACGTTTGTTAGCGTTTGTGTGCTTGGTGATAACAGTGTTCTTATCAGGTTAAAAACCGACCTGCAGAAGAGGCAGGGCATGATCTCAAGACGCGTTTGTTCGCGTTGGCAGCAGAGCACAAAGACTGTCCAGAACACCATCACCAGAAACTGTAAAGTACACACCAAGTACATGGACTTAAACTAGGTTTTGAATTAGGCTTTGCACATACAACTGCACACGCCTGGAATAAACATGTAAACATCTGCTGGAAGCGAAGAGGAAATGTTGCCACTCCCTTCTGCTTGGAAATGATGAGAGGAGCTCGTTGACATGGGAGCAGATGCAGCATCCCAGAGACATCCCCTGAGCCCCAGAGCAGCTGCTTCGTCTGCGGCCTCGCTAGAGAGGGTGGCTGCAGCCTGGATTTTAAGCCTCTGCTCTAAGGCTAGAAAACTGTAACTCCTGCCTTCTCCCCAGGAAAGAAGCTGGAGAGGGTCTGTGCCAGGTCCTTTTGGTATGAAGCGAAAGGTCCCAGAAGCGCCCTGTTTTTCCAAATATTCGCTATTCACTATGTGAATAAAAAACTTCCTTCAGGCTGGTCCTTCCGTATCCCGGAGGGAACACGGTCACGTCTTGGGCATGTTTTCATACATGTCGCTGAGCGGCAGGAGCAGGGTCAGCAGGTGCTCGCCGCGGGTGTGTGGCGCGTGGCCCCAGCACGGGGCAGTGGCGGGGTGCGGGCTGGCCGCGAGGAGCGGGGA
>NW_010389474.1:0-19275 GCF_000710305.1 Buceros rhinoceros silvestris
CGGCAGAAGCAGTGGGAGCTGGAAAGAAAGTGAAATCTGGTTCAGTGACAGCCTTCGGAAGGACTCTGAGGCGGCGGAGAGCTTGTGCTCCGTTGTTCAGACTGAGTAGGAGAGTGTTTTCTGCGGTACTCACACGGCTCGTGTTTCTTTTATTCTACAGAGTACGTAGAAAAGCCACTGAAGCTGGTGCTGAAAGTTGGAGGAAGTGAAGTTGCCGAACTCTCTACTGGAAATGCAGGACTTGATTCCAGCCTCTATGATGACAAATCCGAACATGAAAAACACAAGGACAGAAAAAGGAAAAAGCGAAAGAAAGGAGAAAAACAAGTTCCTGGAGAAGAAAAGGAGAAGAGAAAGAGAAAAGTTAAGGTACGTATTCATGCTAGTGCATTTCAGCAAAAAAAGAAAATACTCCAGTTTTCTCTAGTCTTTACTTCCAAAGGTGAGCTGATCCTACTGTAACTTGTATCCTTAAGATGGAATCCATTCAAACTCTGTATCATAGTTGCTGCAATTCCTTTTCTCCAGGTAATTGATTAGGAGAAAGATGAGTGAAGGAATAATATGAAATTTCTCATCGTTCAAAAAAATATTGGCGAGTATAAGAGCATAGAAGATTAAAAGGGGGAGGAAAAATTATATGTCTAAATAAATCTGTTTATATAAAACAGAATGAAGACTTTTACAGGTTCTTAATCCAAAAGAAAATAATTTTATTTCTCTCTCATATTCTTTCTTACCATGATAATAATTATAACACATTTATTTGAAGCATTCTGGCTACCTCTAATTTTCAATTTCCTGACTATTTCTAACTAGTTTGTCTAAAACCTTCATAAATCATCTTAGGCGCTTTCTGGAGACAATTCTTTGTACAGAGAATAGTGCACAGTCGTTCCCGTCATGGTGTAAGTGGCTACCTGTCACATTTTTTAAAACCACATTTTTGAAACCCCGTGATGCATTTTATAGCTGAATTACCTTATTGTCCAGCAGATGGAGACAGTACATAAAGAATACAAGGCTTTTAGAGAGTTTCAAACTGGTTTTTCTTAAGCTATGTGAGGTTGTTTTGAAAAATCCACAGAGCAGTACCTACAGAAATAACGCTGGCTTTGCATAACAGTGCTTCTCTTTCTAGGAGGATAAAAAGAAACGAGATCGAGACCATGCAGACAGTGAGGGAGAACAGGAAATGACATGTCAGACCCCCATCAGATTGGAATTGCCACCAGAGAAACCATTGACAAGTACTTTAGCAAAACAGGAAGGTAGGAAAAAAGACACTTATTTTGCTAATTGCAGGGGTTTTAGTTGATTCGTGTTTTATTGTTCTTTGTTTCTATAGGAATTGACAACATTTTTTTTGCCATCTCAGTGTTTGTCCCCATCTCATACAAAATTTTGGCATTATGTTACTCGCTACTTCCTTTGCAGAATGGTGTCTGGTACCTGTGCCAGAGCGAGCAGAATGTTGAGTAAGGCCAGTGAGAAAAGTAGATCCGTCATATACATTGTGGGTTTTGCCACTATATTCCTTTCACTTATGATCAATTCTCAAGTAGCATCAATTTTGTTTAGTTAATTTCTAATACGTTGGAAGTTTAGTACCTCTTGCAGTTGGTTCTATCTCACACCCTTTCTTCCCCTCTTCTTTCTGGTCTAGAGGTGGAGCAGACACCACTTCAGGAAGCTCTGAACCAACTCATGAGACAGCTGCAGAGGTAAGCATCTGTTCCATAGGCTTTCAGAGCTATGAAGTGGAAACAAAATGCCTTACGGGAAGAGGCATATAAAAAGCCGAGTGAAAATATTGTAGCTAAATCTATTGCCAATGGGACTATTTTAGGAATTTAAGTCTTGGTTTAAAAATGCGCACTTACAATTTCTCCTCAGCTTAGGCTTCTTGTAAACACCTCCGGTTTCAAGTTCATAGTGCTTTTAAAAAAACTTCAAAGATAGAACAAGTTTCCAATAATGTGAACCTTTCTTTATAAGAACCTTTTTTTCAGAGAGGTACAAGAGCTTGGAATGAGCTTGCCAAAACTTCTTTTACCTTGAGTTCTTCTATTTTTAGCATTATTTACTATAAAAACAAGGTGAGCACTTGACAGCTTAGACCGTGCTCTTTTCCTGTCTTAACCAAATGCCTTTGGATTGAAACAACCAGATTTGCAGTATTCGCAGTTGTTTCAAGTAGTCTGTTGTTCAATATATTCTTTCTTGACTTTCAGAATTAAGAATATTTGTATGTCTTGTACGAGAGCAGTTGAAAGGTCTTTCCCGTATTAAGCTTGAAACCGTTGAGGAGTTTTCTCTTAACCTTAAATTTTCAAGACCTTTGTGTCATTTTCACGAACATAACAACCACTATCAGAAAGAGCGTAGGTTTGTTTTGGCCGCCTTCCCACCGTACAGAAAGCAGCCACCACTTTTCCTTTGACTCCCATCTCTCAGCTTGAAGCTGTTGTGCAAGTGTTGCACAGGTGTTGCAGAACATCTGCGGTCTGGTTTTTTTATGTGGTATGTATGGCAAAATGCTTCTCACTGCTCTGTAGCAACGTGGAGTAGAGATCTGTAAGTCATAATTAAGCTCAGGAAAAAGGCCTTGAGATGCCAAGAGTGTGTGGTATCAACACTGGCGCACGAGGCCAGCCTCATGCTATAGAGTTCAGTGACAAGCAAAAAAAAAAGCTGTTGTTCTGGAGGAGAGACTCCTGCCAGCTTATCAACTAATTAGCTGATCCGAAGGAGAAAATACCAGCCAACTTTTTAGATTTTAATGCTCTCAGAAGCACCCAGGAATATCAGAGTATGTCAGAGATCACCAGAAGTCTTAGTAAACTTTAATGTAAAAAACTATCAGCATTACATAACCTGAAAATTCACATAAATCATAGACACAACTTCTAGCAAAAAGCTTTCCTTTCTGTTGATTTCAGAGTAAGCGATGAGTGACAAGCGTACATTCTTTTGACATTTGTTCCCTTTATTTTTCAATGACTTAATTGTAATATCAAACCACTTTTCAAAAAGCCTAAACCTGAAAACCAAAAGGTGGAGGGTTTTTTTAATCTTCTTGGGAGTACAGGTAGTTAACAAAATGTGGAACTAACTTCAAAAATACGTTTGTAGCACTTTTGGGATATATAGGTTTGTGTTTCTGGGATCATTTCAACCTTTAAAACTGAAAGATTATGCTGACAAAAGCCATTTCTAGCTTTATGGGTTTTGATTCCTTTTCAGCTTAGTCCTTTCTTTTCTGTTTAATTCCAAGCTGTATGTTCCTTGTTAAAAGTTGAAGCATGAAAAACTGTCTTTTCATTTCTTAACAGAAAAGATCCAAGTTCATTCTTTTCATTTCCTGTGACTGACTTTATTGCCCCTGGCTATTCCATGATCATTAAAAACCCCATGGATTTTAGTACCATGAAAGAGAAGATCAAGAACAACGGGTACCAGTCCATAGAAGAATTAAAGGTAGTTCCGCAACTTTTATTTTGGCTACAGATACGTATTGTGCTCAGCTGACTTGAACTCTAGTTCATTTATGAGAATATGAAGATTTCAAAAGAAACAGTACTTCTGCCTGAAGAAATGTTTCCTGTTTAGTTTTTGTGAGCGAGCAAGTGGAAGTGAAAGAGAAAATGCTTCTGGTTTGTAAATACGCATCTCGAAAGATGCGGATCGTTTCACGTTTTATGCAGGATTAAATAGAACGTGTCGGTTTGTCCTTCAGCATGCCATTTTAGAGCTTAAGAATGAGAACGTTAGCAATTCTGTCATACTGTTCTCGTTTTTTTAATGTATTGCCTCAAAAAACAAGGAGTCCGGTGAATTTGCGGGCTGTGCCTGTCTGTTACTGCTGTGTCATTTGCCTCCTGTCACTCCGTGCTAGCCAGGCTTACCTAGTCACCGAGATCCGCAGCTAGTGAAGGTGAGGTGAGCTCAGTCCTGTTGGCAGCAGCCGCTTAACCCCGTGCTGTAGTGTATCCAGTGATTCGAGGGCCTGTTTCGAAGACTCCTAAAGCTTTTAAAAGGTGTAGGGGGTTGTTTTGGTTTGCTTTCTTCAGCAGAAATTCTCTCTAGTTCTTTACTGAGCTGGATGAGGACCTGAGAAATGTAATTTCTGGGTAATTAACAGTCAAGCTTGGGCAGATAGCTGTCAGTGAGTAGTATTGGTTGTATTTTCTTGCACATTTTTCTTTAGAACTCCAAAACTTCAGAAGAATATTCCCTGTTGTTTCAGCTGTTTCTGATTAGTTTTTCATTTTGACTTTTGTCTTTTTAAATAGCCGAGCATGCAATAAAACGTATTTACCCGTAGGGGCTCTGCAGTCACTATAGAAGTTTCTAGTTGAGTCATTCAAGAAATGAACTTCAAACAAGCATACATTTCTTTTCTTCACTCTCACTGAAACTGGAATATTCCTTGTAAAGATTTAACTTTTAATTGCAGCTTTTCTGATTTTAATGTTAGCTGTATTGTCTCTTTTCCATTACTTCATTTTGTTTTTTCTTCTAGTGACTGCTGCTTTGGTCAGGAAAGTGGGTAGTTTTAGCTAAGAGGATTTCCATTAAAACTTTCAAAACTACAAAGAATACTGAACACTTAAAAATACTTTCAGTGCTAGTTTTAAGACTCGAATCTAATTTACATGCTTCTGTATAAATTTATAATTAAATAGATTTCTTAAATTCATTCATTAAAAATGTTCTTTGAAGTTCTTTTCCCCTAAAGCTTAAGACACTGCATTTGCACAGGGATTTTAATACAGTGCACTATAAAGTTTTAACTTTCATTCCAAAATTACTAATGTCTGTACAGGATAACTTCAAACTGATGTGTACTAATGCAATGATTTACAACAAGCCAGACACCATTTACTACAAAGCTGCAAAAAAGCTGCTGCACTCAGGGATGAAGATACTTAGCCAGGTAATAGAATACTCAAACAAAATATTTAAAAATATTATTCTTCCTTTTTGATCCCTCTTACTTTCTTTTTTCCACACTTTTCTTACAGGAATCTCATGAAAATTAATAAAAACTTGCTTAGGATTTGTCAAATACTTGCACATTAAAATTTAAATAGTACATTGTTTTAATTCTCATGCTTTAGTACTGCTACCAGATCAGCTATTGAAGAAATATTTGCATTTAATACTTCATTTTTTAAACTACCTTTATACTTGCTAGTATAAGAAAAACAAACTGCAATAAAATCGCCCTCTGTGGGTAGGTTATGAAAGTCACTGAAGTAGCAAATAAAAGGATTCTGGTGTTTTTTAGGAAAGAATTCAGAGCCTGAAACAAAGTATAGAATTCATGGCTGACCTGCAGAAGACAAGGAAGCAGAAGGACAAGACAGAACTGCAGCAAACTGGGGAAGATGAAAACGGTCCTGGGAAAGACAAAGGAGAACCTGTCGATGGTGACACCAAAGCGTTCAAAACACCTAGCAAAGAACAGAAAAAGTGAAGTATTGTCTCCATGACAATTATAGGATGCACCTTTACATAGTACAGAAACAAGATGACTTCTAGGGACCAGTGGATGTGGGTTTCTCTCTCTGGTACTGCATGTACACCAAGACTCCATCACCTCAAGGAGAACATTAGTATAAAGTGTCTTTGTATACCAAAAATGAGTTTAGAATTTTTTATGATCCTATCGTTTTTTAATGTAGGTAACCCTGTACTGCTCATCAGCTCTGTTCCCTCACTTATTTTGTACTTCAGTGTCTATTTCACATAATAGTCTTGTTCCAGAGAGAACTTGCAACTGGGAACTTTTAAACATTTTGGTACAGATAACTATGTAGCCAGTTTCAAGTACCTTTTTTCTTTTCCTGTAGTAGTTGTAATTGAAACCTGTAAATGCAGAGCTACAGAACGGACACTTCCTGAAACATCTTTTAATAGCTAGAAATAGCCCTTTTAGTGTTCTGAAATACTAGTGACTTTATTTTTACAGATTGAAAATATAGATACTAAAATTCAGAATTCTCAAAAAATATCCTTATTAGTTTTGTGGGAGTGATGACATAAAATCTGACAATATGCTAAACCAGGACATTAAAGTGAGCCAAACGCAGAGACTGCTACAGTTCCTAACTGTAGCATGTAGTGATACAAAGCTTTGGCGCAGATTTTCCCCAGCTTTATTAAATACAGTCATATGAAATGCCGTGCTTTTTTTCTGCTTGGTTTTTTGCCTACAAAAACAGTTTGCATAGTTGGCAAAACCAATTTCTTCACTGAATCCTACCAGGATATTTAGCCAACTGGTGTCTGTTAAATCTATCTGTTAAAAGTTAGTAACTAAATTGTGTGGGTTTTATTCACAGGAAGGACAAAGATCTATTTGAAGACAAGTCAAGGAACAATAGCTCGGAAAGGGAGCAAGAGCAGATTGATCGCATTGTTAGAGAATCTGGGGGAAAGTTAACGAGACGACTTGCAAACAGCCAGGTAAATCTGAGAGTTTGGCAAATGCTTTCACTTTTTCATAACCCAGGCTCAATTGGCATCTTACACCAGTTGAAACTCAAGGCATGCTTTTACTAGCGTTCACCCATTTTACACGACTGACCATCTGTGAAACTTCCTAAGGTTAAAAAAAATGCATCAATTGAATGCATGAATGAATCTCAGCAGAGCAAGTTCAGCTTAAGTTTTCAGAAATTTTAGATAAAGTAGTAGAAAAGAACGAACATAAGGAACTTCAGGGAAGTATCTCAAATCTGACCTGCAAAAAGACCTGTAGTTCTGAAACAGCCATAGATCTGATCAAAGCTTAGTAATGTTACAGGAGAAGGAACCCAGTTTGGTAACACTGGGCCCATTTAATTTTCTACATGAATTACAGATTTTATCTTTTAGCCTCTGTAAAAACATTAATATATATCATAATTTCTTAATTCCTTGTGGTCATACCAATCGTAAAGAGAAATCTGGTGAAAATAAAGGCGTTAGACAGCATTCTTCTTATTTCAGTGTGAATTTGAAAGAAGAAAACCAGATGGTACGACAACTCTGGGCCTTCTCAATCCGGTTGACCTTACTGCAGGAGGTAAGTTGGCACGATTCAGGTAACAGTCTGCTTTCACCTACCTGGTCTGCTGGTTTTTGGCTGGGGCAGATCAGCAAATGTTGGCTAAGAACTGAATGCTTCTTTACAGTCTGATGAAGACCTGGATTTAAAAAGCTGCAGCTGAGGGAGCACGTAGATGGGGACCAATTGTGGCTTGCTAGGAGCAGCTGGAGGGAGCCCTGGGTTGCTTTTTTTTGTGTGTCAGCTGTTTGCAGGAGCTGCAAGAGAAAGCCTTTACTGTTGGAGAAGAGACTAATCTGCTGACCCAAAACATCATCAGATGCTCCAGAACTGGCCACTGGGAACTGTCTAAGTCCCAAATCATTTTGTCTTGTCAGTGCCACCTATGCAGTGCTGCTAGCTGAAAGAGTGCTGGTGCTTGGCCCCTCAACTGCCGGCCCATTACACAGCTGAGTCGAATGGGTCTAGACTAGGTAACAGCTAAACCATGGGTGTGTTATCAGCATGGTTCTCACACTGAATCCAGAACACGGCTCTGCACCGGCTACTAGGAAGAAAATTAACTCCGTCCCAGCCAAAACCAGACAGAGTTGTATCCTGTTTATTTTGAAGTTTATGGCCGCGAGTTTTAAATGAGTTTGAACATCTTCTTACATCACCCAACTAGGCCTTAATTATTGCTGTATTTTGATATATCCTACTGCAGAAGCAGGTTACTGCCCTGTAAAGCTGGGTATGACAGCAGGAAGACTTCAGTCAGGAGTTAATACATTACAGGGGTTCAAAGAAGATAAAAGAAACAAGGTTACTCCAGGTAAGGTGTTTGGGGTTTTTAATATAAATCATTTTCCTTACATAAACGAAATACCTAAACCTCATCATTACTAGCTCACAAATAGTTTGCAACTAAGGGCTTTTTAATGATAAAGCACATTGTTGCATGTACCTATCACACAACTAAAAAACAAATCGCAAAGCCTACCTTAATTTACATATACAGAAGAGGAGGTGCATTTAATGGAACATTCATCTATACTGCAAAGAGGAACTACACTAGACAGAGAAGTGGTTTTGGTAGTGTTGAGGGAGCTTAGTGGTGAGCCTGAGAACCTGCTGCCAGCACCAGACTGAATTTCCGTGTTGTATTAGGGACACAGTATTGCTAATAAAACATTTATAAACTGAAATGCGCTTGATGTAGATGTTATAGAAGATGCTACAGTGTGAACAGATGGTATTCTGGGAAAGTTTGCTTTCACCATAAGAAATATGTTTCTAAAAGTTTTGTTTTGGGAACTGTTTTATGAACTCTTCTCATTTTTATCTGAGATGTGCCTATCGGGGTAATAATTAGTGCTGTTGTTATTCCTTAGTGACATACTTGAATTATGGACCCTACAGTTCCTATGCTCCAACATATGATTCTACGTTTGCCAACATCAGCAAAGAAGATTCTGACTTAATCTATTCCACATATGGGGAAGACTCTAACCAAGGATCTTTCAGGTAAGGAAACAGCTAGGATGTGTGTGACAGCCTTTCATGTACGGAAGCAGGTATGTGCAAATCAGCCATGTGGGCTGTGTCTCTGCTGTTGAGGGATGTCAAAACCCAGCCTACTGGGTTTGCTTTGCCTGTTTTAAGAAACAAATACTTTAATAAGCAAATTTGCCTGTAAAGGGAAATCAGCCCAGATTGAAGAAGTTTGATGCTACCAGTACACAGGAAGACACAGTCTAACATTTACGTATATTTATGCCTAACTCTGAAGGACTCCTGTTCAAAGCCAGAAAAATGTTCGATAGTACAAATGTTTATACAAACTGGGATTTTTAAACATTAATGACCTTGAGTGAGAGGCATCTTTAAGATGTATAGATCAAATACTGGCCAAACAACTCTGGTCATAGTGGGGGAGAGCTGAGCCTAGAGGCAGCGATTAGTTCGTATGCTGCTTGATTTTCCTATTACTTATTACAGTAAAAATAATTAATTCTCATTGTTTTTCTTATTCTTGAGTATAAAAGACTTCAGAGTTAAAGTCCTTTTGGTTTTTTTGAGAATAGTAAAAATAGAATAGGCAGGGGTATAAATTCCTGTGAAATGTGGGAACACTTACAGGCAAATGCAAAGTGACTGTGTGTGTTTGCAGTCAGTTGCTGCAGCTGCCTGAGGAAGGATACTTCTAGTTTTTCAGTTTTTGTTAAGAATCTGAATGGGTTCCTCAGCTACAAAAAACACAGATAAACTAAAGCAAACCATTTAGATCAAATTCTGTGTTACTTTTTGTGTTTTCTGTCTTGTACATATTGGTTTGGCTCTATGTAACTTTTTTCCATTGAATGTTTGGTGTGAAATAGTTACCTTCATCTTCTGATTTTCTAGTATTCATGACTTTTTGACGAAATCACAAGACTATCATTTCTTAATGGCCGATAGTTTACTTGATGTTTTAACTAAAGGAGGACATTCTAGAGCTCTCAGAGAACTAGAAACGGTAAGAGTGGTCTAATGTCTGGTCTTTGGTTTTAGTACACAAGCTGTAAAGCTAGAGAAAGACAGAAAGATGATGCTGATCCTCTTGCTGGGCTTCCTTTTAATTGGTAAAATTTGAAAAGGAAGGCTGATACTTGTCTCCAGAGGATAGATTTTCTGGATAGGGATTATTCTGACTTTAATTAGTTAAACGTGAAAATTAACAAAATACTGTAGATAGTCACATGTTCTTCCTCTGTTTTTCTGCTCCTGTTCCACTTAGTAGGAAAATGTCAATAAGAAGGTGTTCAGAACAGAGGTGATCATGGACGGGCTTGCTTGTTTCCATGAAAAGTTTATCATGTTCCTCACAGCCTCTCTTCAGTTCAGGAGAATTAGTGACTAGTTTTTTCCTTTACTTGGTGCAGTGCTTTAAACTCAAATACATGCTACGTTATTAAACAGCTCCTGTAAACTACACGTCTCAATTTCAGTTTCTCATCAGTGAAATGAACAGATCAGAGCCTTTTACTGATGAGTCAAATATTAGCTACAGTAATATTAGAAATAGTTCGTGGATCAAAGATCAGCCCTTGGCCCCAGTTACGACCTTTGCTTGGCATTACGAGTTTAGCTCTTTTGTAGCACCCAGCAGTGGCACTGACTGACAGGGCTCAACACTACGGCTGCGGGTATTATATAGTTACACAGAGAAACAGAATGCATTTCAGCCTTTGATAATCATCCTTCCTTTTCTTCCTGCTCCCCCCTAAACCTGTGATGTGGCATCACTGGGGGAAAGCACGTGGACTTTGCGAAGAGCACTAAAATGATAAAGTGCATGCTGTAAAAATGTATTTTAGTAACGTTAACTTCTGAAGAAAGCCCTCTAAAAAAAAGCTACTTTATGACTTGGTTTACAGAGAAAGCCTACTATGACATTAAAAATGCTGCACTTTGTAATGTTTCACTTTGAACATAAAGAGAAGATTCATTTTAATGCTTGCTTTAAAAAATGTTTCTCTGTGCAGCCAATGGAGGAAGCTGAAGGCCTGTATGAAAGAAGTGATGCAACAAAAGATGTAAAGGTACAATTTTTCACTATCGATTACCTACTGTAACCACCCTGTCTAGCCCTACAGGCAGAGAACTGCCTACAGCTGTAAGATAATGTGCAGCTGCACTGAGACTTTGGTGAGCTGCGAATGGACGCTGTGTCTTGTGCCAGCAGCGCGCTGTTCCTGTTCTGTAACCATTTGGAGAGTAAGAATCTCCAAGAAGTCAAGTCTGTGTGTCAAGAGAACTGGAAGAAAATGTTTAGATGTTTTTGTTTCTGATTGTTTAACTATGTGATACATCTTCTGCTTGGCAGCTGTACTTGTTTTAATCTGATTTGGTTTAACGTGAACTTGGAAGCGTAAAACATCCCACAATACATAGCTATTTGTGAGACATTTTATCAAAGCCCTTGAGCTGCTGCAGGCTTACAGTGTATCTCCAAAACTATTCCGCTGAACTCTGTTCAGTTAGAAAACGTGTAGTGGTAAAGGGCTGCTCTCCTGAAGCCTTCACCTGCAGCTGGTTCCCAGGCTGCGTTTGATTTTGGCCTCAACTCTTGGATAAACTCTGCTTTAGGTGAGCTTAAGAAAATTTTTTTTTTAATTGGGATGCTGGCCTTAAGTTACTGTACCATTTGTGCATGCCCCCCTGGTTTGGGCAGATGCCATTTTCTATTTGAGTATGAAATAGGTTAGTAAACCGAGTCCTGAGTTTCCTGGGGTGTCTGTCCAGCTTTCCCTCTATACGTTCACTTTTTTGTAGAGCAGGGTAATTTTAACTAACTTTATGTTCTCGTTTTCCTCAAACAATTTTGTTTTGAGGCTGATCTAAATATTGTCTAAATTATTACTTGCTTTTTTTTAGACTATGGAAATTGATATTGCTGCCAGGTTGGATTCTATTAATAACGACAGGCTTACAGCACTAAAAGCAGTTACAAGCTTTGGCATGCCTGTAGAAGAGTTTGATTCTGAGGGTAAGTTGTCTTGGTACTCGCTCTGCTGATATGGCTTGTAGCTGTTTTAATTTCTCCGTCCCTTCGCATAGTCAGCTTAACCATATTTTATATAATCACACAAGTAAATACGCTCTCTTACCAGTTAGGACCTTCTTTTCTTCATTAAACAGAGGCTGAAATCTTCCAGAGGAAACTTGATGAAACAACAAAGCTTCTGAGAGAACTCCAGGATGCTCAAAATGAACGACTAAGTACAAAACCACCCCCTAATATGATTTGTCTTCTGAGTCCATCTTACCGAGAGATGCACTTGGGTAAACACACTTTTTCTAATTGTGCTCGTGGAATTTAACAAGTTACAACTCGAATCAATTCCAAAAAAGACAGAAGTTTCAACAGTTACAGGGCAGACTAGATGCCCTGTTAGGCATAGAAGATTCAAATTTTTTTTGTAAGTAAAGTCAGAGGAAAGTTTTGAACAGTAATTACAAATATTTCCTCTTTATTAATAAATTTCCGTAGACTTGATGGGGAGATTTCTGTAGGGCAAATGAGAGCCAAGCGCCTCTAAGACCACAATTTTTACATGGACTTGGAACCGAGGTTGCTTAAATGTTACCAAGTTGTTAGTGTAAGGCCAGCTGTATTCCAGACTTGATGGAGGTATCAGTCCATTGCAGGAGAGCAGTTCACACCAGTCAGCCCCTCTGAAGTACTCGAGTAAAGCTGCTTGTCTCAGGGTCAGTCACACGGCCTGTCTGAGTGGCAGCCTCCTAAGGCAGGACTGCGTGCAGAGAGGCCTGTTCTGCAAATAAAACTCACTTGTGCAGTATCAACTACAGCACTGGGGTCTAAAATAACCTCCTCGATGTGATAAGAGAAATTCCCCACTATTGAAGAAATATTACCAAGTCTAAGCAGATCAAATACTACCTTTCTGTAAAAATTTAAGTAGCTACAGCTTTGTTCTTGAAGGGAAACCACATTTGCAGCAACAAGAACAGTTTCTCTAGTTGACGTACAAAACTAAAGCCAGGTATTACAGCTGCGCTGTGGGTGCCACCATGTCTTCCCCAGCTGTTGTACTGGTGTGACCCAAGTCACGAGCGCAGCCTTTACCTTGCGGTGTTTCTGGGTGGAAGGAAGCCTTGGACAGCAGCGCTTTTGTTCCTCCGATTCTTCTCGTTCCTAGTTCCCAGTATGCCTTGCCTGACTGCTCATGGCACAGTGGAACTCTTCTGTTGCAGAAACGTTATTCAATGAAATTCCATTTGTACTTTAATAATTAAACTGTTTACAGGGCAAAGGACTCTATATATAGCGTATAACTACATCCACTTATCTTTTCTAGCGGAGAGAGTGACCAATAACCTGAAAGAACTTGCACAACAAGTGACTCCGGGCGATATTGTCAGTACCTATGGGATCCGGAAAGCAATGGGAATTTCGGTTCCTGCACCTGATGCAGAAGACAGCTGGGTAGATCTGACGGAGGGTGAGTACGCAAAAGTGTATTGCAGCATCTGTTCAACTAAAGCAAACCCACATCTGCAAACCATTAGACTGGCTTGGGGTAGAACTTGCAGTAACCTAGTTCCAACTTTCAGTTCTCCCCTTTTAAAATTCTGTTTCTAATGGAAAGTTGCTGTGTTTGGTCTCAGTCCAAAATTAATCTCTTAGACGTACAGAACTTCGGTTCAACTACATAAGGTAGTTATTTCACTGCCAAATTTGAAGGCTTGGCAACCCTTTCAGTTTTGGTTTTTCCATTTAGCATGAAGTTACAAGAGAAAAAGCCTCACTTGCTGAAACAAGGACATTGTGCATCCTCTTCTCCAGGCTTGTGGCCATGCACTCCTTTTGCTTCATGTGGCCAGCGGTAGTGCTTTGTAAGCTGTCTCCACTCATCCAGCCAAATTAAACTACTGGTTTTTCTGGATAAGGAGTCGAGTCAGTGGGATGTCTTAAGTGCCAGAACCAGATGGCACTGGGGCGGGGGCCTTGTGACAGGTAGATGGTAAAAGCATACCCAGAGTTTGTGTTCGTCGCCAATTTTTAAGGCAGGTAAGAATTTCCTTTCAAGAAACTTGTTTCACACCAAAAATGTCCTCAGTCTGTAGTTTATAAAGGCTTTCAGTTAAGATGTTATTTAATGAAAAGAACAAGATTACCTCAGGAACTTGCTTATCTTTTCAACAAACTGCTCGAGAAATTTCAATTTCAAAATTGCTGAGCGTTTTCTTTTTCACAGCAGAACCAACTGAAACACGATCTTTTCCCAGACAGCTGACTAGGGACTAGCCACGCAGATGGCGACTGGCTTGAGGAAGTATATGCATTTCTTTCATTTAAAAGTTGTTAAAAGTGGTAATTGACCCGGTCTCCGCTGTGAACTTTCAGACTTTCAAGAACCGAAGACGACAGTCGCCATCCCTGAGATTGAGTGTGGTCCAGTCACAGTCTGACGCCTCGGTTCAGTTTGCAGCTGGCTGTTTGATTCTAGTTAAGAACCAGATAAACCTGGTCAGGTGCGTTCACGGAGCAGGTATATACTGTGTGTTAAACTATTTTTGTTTGTTACATTTTGGATCTGGTGACATTTGAAATGAGTTGTTTGTATTAGAGTTACTTCTGCTACATAAATGCACTAAATTACTCTTTTCGCATTCCTTATTTTAATAATGCACCTCTGCAGCATTTCAGTTTTCCCAGATTAAGTGTCTGGAAAAGTCAAAGCATAAGTGGAAAATGTGCCTGTACATGGTGCAGGTACTCAAACATTTCTAAAAAGCAACGTATAGACTCTCATATCTGAATCTGATTGGGGCAAAATCATTAGTATCTGAACACTGAGGTTTCCCTTTCTACAATTACTGTGCAACTCCAATGATCATGAGGAAGAGAAATAAATAAACTTTTTAAATAAACCTGATGTAGCCTGACGAATTCACAGAAGATGAGCTTTGTGAGACTTTGAACGTGGATGAATCTCCTCTTAGAGAAACAACACCATCTGCTCAGAGTATTCCAAAACTCGAGGGCAAGCTTCGGAACCTGTCACAACAGTGAGGTGAGACTAACAAATACTCAACTCATGAGACACATGTCGACAGTCTGTCCTGGAGGTATGACTAAACATGGTGTGGATAATGATTTTAGGCTGGCTTAGCGGAAAGGAGAGCACGCTGACAAAACTGGTGACTTCCGCATTCACCAGAGCTGCAGCCTGGCAGCCCAGCTTCCAGACAACTCCGGCACCGCTGCGGCGGGACGTGCCGTGTCTTGCGGCCAGCATCATCCTTCCTCCTCTCTAAAAACAGCTGCAGAAGTGTGAGTTGTTTTTTAAACTTTTCACAGTTCCATTGAGTAAAACCAGTCTCGTTAACTTTAAGGGTCTAAGAAATACACCTCCTTTTCATGGGAATCTTCATCAAAACAATCACAAAGTTTCAGGAAGTTTTTTATTTAATGTTAAACCAAAAGTTTGTTCTTCTCTTTAAAACAGATTGCTAATTCAAAACATTATTAGCTTTTCAAATTAGGTACAGTGCCATTTTTTCAGTTTAAGAAAACAATAATGCTGTAAGGAAGATTGAGGAAATAACCTTGTTAGAACAATCTTAAATTTCAGAGATCGCACTCAAAACAACTGCTGAAAACAGTTACTTAAATGCGTTTGCTTCTCAAATTGAACTTTGGCTGTGGCTGAACATCGCTCTCCTGTTACACACGGCCAGTTCTGATGAGAAGGGGGGTCAGGTTGCTCAGATACAGCCCCCTTTCCGTTACAGACAGTTTCTAACTTCAGGGATGCCCTGCACAGCACTTGAACATGGAGCAGCGAGCACGGCTAAATGCATCAGGTCCTCCTCAAACTGCAAGGGAAACCTGCTCCTTCCAGTGGGAAAGCTACAGCTCTTTACACCACTTCTGACACGGAAGTTGTGCCCAAGCAAGTTACTAGCCTGACAGGCAGTACAATGTAAACAAAAGCATTTTAAAATGCTGTTACAGGCAGCAAATTTTCTTTCATTGATAACTTACATCTACATTCTACTAGGTCTGTGAACAGAGCCAGCTCTATCTATAGGCATAATTCAAAAGAGATTCATGAGGCAAATAGTCACTTTACCTAACACGGCATTGAAGACTGCTGAAGAGAGCCTTTGAGACACGCATGGGCCTTACAAAACAATAAATATCTCAAAACAAATGCTTGCTGAGCATCTGTTACTACACATACACAACATACAAGGGTTAGCAAAAGCTGTCTGAAAGTCTCTTCAACTACAACACTGACCTTACACTGACGAGACACTAAGTATGAAACTTCTTTCTCAGCAGAGTCCCCACATGAACCCAACAACCTCTAGCTAAGGTTTTCTAACGTATCTTCTGTTGGAGACTTAATACAGACTTACTACAAACACAGCTTTGACCTACCAGACTGATGAAGGCTACAAGCACAATTCTTAATCCACAGCTGGACAATAGTACATTTGTTCCTGTCTTGAAACAGAGTCACTTCATCTTCTAAAGAAATTACACAGTAATTAGAAAGCGGCAGTGATGCACAGGACTGCTTGTTGAACACTTGGCCAGTATGGTTTAGTACTAAACCCAGAAGAATTAGTAAATGCTGATTTGTTTGTAGAAGAGTAAGGCTTAACAAGACAGATGCTGACCTCATTAATGGTGCTGTTAGACTAGGTGTGGTGTATTGGGGGAATCCATCCTTGGTTGACATCTGTCACTGGGCAGAGGATATTTGCCTTACAGAATGGTCTTATCGCCACCAACAGAAAACAGGTTCAGTGATTGCAAGAAGTAGAAAACGGTTCATTTTGAAATCAGCAAAAGCCGTCAACAGCTTAAAAACTTTACAAACTAAACTAACTTGGGGCGAGCCCATTTCCGTGACCTTACTAATGCTCTACAGCTACTTTCAGTGCTGAGGCTCTGCTGAAACATTTCCCTTATGAATATGGTTTTCCATATTTCCTTTTCTAACCTTCAGACCCAGTTTGCTTCATAACCTGCATTGCCTTCAGAAGGCAGACAAACCAGCCAGCAGCCAGTCACAGTGAAGAGACAGGAACAGAACCAGCCAACCCAGCCACCCGCCTCAGGTGCCGTTCTGCTTATACTGTACCTGCTACTGTTTCTAATACTGTCTTACTAGTGCTGTTCTTCAGTTTCCAAACAACTCAAAACACGTTATTTTTTCTTCCCTAAGTGCTCTCCAGAACGCGGTCAGCACACAGAATTCCAGCTGGGCGTCAGGGACACAAGCTGTTAGCAGAGCCTGTCGCAGCCCAGCGTGCAGCACAAACTGTGGGCGCTCAGTGCTCCTCCAGATCGGGTCTAGTTTTGGAAAGTTAAAGCCAGAATTTCAAAGACATTATCTTACGTGGTTGTGTAACATGTGCATGCGGGTGTGAAATACAGCACAGAAATACGAAGGAGAACATGTACATAACGTAAACACTCCGGCACAGATGGCAGTCATTGCTGAACAGCCATTGGTCATGCAGACATTTGCGTAGTACAAGGTGCTGCTCTGGAGGAGGGGAAGATAAAAGCGTGACCCGATGCTGTGCAGTTAATGGTTTTCCCCAAAGGAGCTCAGCACAGTTATCACAGGGTGTATTTGAGTTGACTTGTGTCCCGCTCCCCGTTAGGCAGCCATCCTCCGCTGCGAGGTCGCTAAAGCAGGAGATGCAGTGCCCAGCACATCACCTCATGCTGTGACCAGCGCAATCCCGTAAGCGGGTGTGTGCCAAGGACCGAAGCTGGGGAACGGTTTCAGGCGGTCATGAGTTCTACAGTGCATCCACGTGTGTTGTTCCTGGAGCCGTTACAACTCCCACTGTGCAGGTAAGGAAGGGAACTCGCTGAAAATGCTTCATGGCAATTCCAGGTAAATCCTAAATCATTTCAGGAAAAGGTAGTCTTCTCCAGTCTGGTGGCTGCGTGCCTTCTACTCTTGAGATGTAGAAGAAACAGGAACAGTATACATAGATTTTTAGAATAAAGTCCTTCACATAAGGAGGGAAATTCTAAGTCTTCATAGAAGGGAGGCAGTTCTAAGTCTCTTTTAATTAACTTCATTGTAGCCTCAGTTCAGTCCCATCCCTTGGAATTTGGCAGTCTCGGTGCAAACAAAGTAAGTCCTCAGTTCTCCCTTGCCTTTGACATTAATGAGTCCCCTGCATTCACATGAATATCCCAACTCCTGGAGTATTTTACTGGTTTCTTCTGTGACCTGTGAAAAGAATTAGAAACTCTTTTGAAATTCTTCTGATTATTCACATAAAAAAAAAATTACAGTCAATTAGAAACCGTTTCTCAGACATTCCGAGGCCGCAATGTGTACCTGGATTTTCCCGAGTTCCCCCGTGCTCTCCATTCGGCTAGCAACGTTAACAGTGTTGCCCCAAATATCGTACTGAGGTTTCCGGGCACCAATCACACCAGCAATCACGGGGCCATGATTTATCCCTGGTATAGACAAAAGCATGTGTCGTTACTGAAATTGAAGGTGATGCGGTATCTGCCTTCACTGTTAGCCGTAAGTCAGGAGCTTCGAGGAGAAAAACCTGCAACACGTTTCTGGCCATCGGTACTACCATACTGTCTTTGGTCAACAGTTAATAACAAGGTACCTCCCTCTTCACCCACACCTGTCACCTTCTCCAGACTCAGCCAGCTGCAGTCTTCGTTTTGCCCCCTCCAGCGATGAGGGAAGCCCACCTGAGGAGGGGCTCGGCACGTTTAAAAAGCTGGGCTAGACAACGCTACCCGTACGCAGCTACTCAGCGTTTTGTAATAAACCCCATAGTGCGCTCAGCGCTAAGAGCAGCTCACAGCACTCAGCAGGGTACCTAAATCATCCTGCCTCGGTTTTAGTTTTTACAGCACCGCACAGTTCCCGTTCTTCACAAGCTGAACTCACCAATCCGTAAGCGGAAGTTGTTAAAGGAGTGTCGGTTGATGCCATCCAGTTTACTCATCAAGGCAATTCCATATTCCACCATAATCCCGATGTGAGCGTGCTGCCTCTCCTTGTCCTACGCAATTCGCAACACACACTGGTGACCAAATTACAGCACAGGCGGCCCTGTGGGGCTGCTCTTCCAAACCAGTACTAGTGGTGCATGCAGTACCTACTTAGGAGGATGAGACCACTCATCCTTGTAGCTCTGCAGAACTGCATAGTTCAACGGACGTTCCAATTGGATTTAAAAGTACACATTAAATTCCATTGAAATGGCGAGGAGGTGACAAGAATTATGATTATATTTTATAACAAGTTTAGGTCTGTCCTTTAGGAGTCCAGGTTTAACTGCACGTTTTGTTCTGTATCACATACATGCATCCCGTGTCACACATGAACCTGCTATAGTGAGCGTGAGCCTGAGTACAGAAATCAGATTTACTATTTCTGGGGACAGACAGTTTCAGATTCAGATCTAACGTGACTCTTGAGGATTCTCTTTTTCTGCCAGTTCTCAGGTATCACAGAAAGCTTCCTGTCAGGTCTGACTGGCCTTTTCTCTGGCAGCCATTCTTTGACTTCTCTATTATTAGAGCTGTTCTGTTACGTGTCTAGAAATGTTAAGCTACTGGAATCAAGGATTAAAGATGCAAAAAGTGTGCAGGGGTTACAGACTTAATACCTGCTTAGGAAAAAAAATGAAACTAGGAGTTAAATAACGAATTCAGC
>NW_010389474.1:19358-25019 GCF_000710305.1 Buceros rhinoceros silvestris
TCAGCAGGAGACAATACACATTTATCGTCTTGTTCCACATTTCTGAAGGTCACTCTTGGTGATTCACTTTCTCTTTTCTATCACGCTACATTCTGTTACTTTGAAACACACCTACGTACACACGCAATACCAAAGGCGCACTTCAGGGACAACGTACCTGGTTGTTCTCTTGGCCTGGCGTAACACTGAGACCCGCTGCTGCCATGTAAGTGCTTCCAATGGTTTTTATTTTTTCCACACCACTAAATTTAGGTTTTAACAAGAGCTGTTTGAAGGCAAGGAAAATAGACCTGAGTCTTTAATACCATATTTCAGTGTCTACAATAAGCATTAAGCATCTTGAGGAAAATACCAATCACATGAAGGTTAGATAAGGAAGTACTGAGGGTTAGTTCCACAGTTTTGCTCTACCTGCTCATAGGAGAAATAAAATGCCTACGTACTGAAATAAAGCCCTGAAGTTCAGGACTTTGAAACCATACTAGTAATGCATTTCAAAACCCCATCAGCTGGGGATTATCTTTCAAGATTGTGAGGCAGAATATTAGTTCAGCGTAACAGCCCTTTCCCCCCCTCTAATGCTCACAGACCTAGCTGAACATCATATTTTGCAGTACATATGCAATCCAGCCCATTTTTGCCAGAAGCTTAATTACCTCATCAAAATCAGCAATGATTTCATTTAGCAGCCGCAAGCATTCCAGGCCTTCTTTATTGACATCACATTCCGTATAAAACACTTTAAAATCTGGTATAGATGCAAACATGACACAGACGCAGTCGTAGGATTGATGGTACCAGTCCTGCAGGAAAACAGTATATTCAGGCGGCCAGCGGTCACCTTCCACCACAGGTATTCCGGACCGCGATGGTCGTTTGTAACCAGCAATCAAATTACAGTTTTCCTAGGACGTCAACGACAGTACTTTACAGTGGGCATCTCTAATCAGAAACATTAACAAGGTTGATTTGCCCAAAGAAAAGCTGAGGTATCAATGTATCTTAAAGATTCTCATCTCCTGGACAGTGCTAGTCTCCTGACTCTTCTCTCGGCTCTGGAATCAGCAGTATTTATTCTGACGACATGCTGACAGAATAAGATGGATGTCTTAAAAAAAAAAAAAAAAAATCACTATTGATGAATTTCTCACTGGGGTTGTTACCAAGAAGATACTATCTGTTCCTCAGCTCACTTCTTTAAAAAGAAGCCTGTCTACTCCAATAAAATACGGCCTTTGGAAAGCAGTGAATCCTTTTCAAATATCTGCCAACTCAAACTGTGTCCTGAAGCCAAACTATCAATCCTGAAAAGAGATTTCAGAGACTGACACTAAAAGCATGCATCTCTTGGAGGCATCAGAGAGCAGTCTTGGGTTACAAAGGCCTGGGGATACCCACAAGAGACACAGAGTGCTGAACCACATAGTCCTCTGCGTGCTCGTTAGCATGACGCTCTACGTCACAGAGGTCCAACTTACTGTCCTCCATGCAGCAGAGGTTGAACATACCTCATTTCGTTTTTCACCAATGAAATAGGCAGCGACGTGTGCTGGAAGTACGTTTTCCAGCAAAAGCCTGTTGACGTTCTCCATCGTTTCAAACTGTTCATGTTCTTTTTTAAACTTATTCTTCCACAGACAATCCAGTCGACAGTAATAGTCAATCTGCAATATGATAACATGATAAAACAAATCTATATAATATCTCACTGAAAAGTATGAGTCCACTTATTCAAAGAGTAGCAGCAGTAACGTTTCCTCAAGGCCCTTTGAGCCTATACAGTTACGAAAAGTGTGCTTTGAGAAAGATCGTCAGAAAAACCTGATCAAAAGCACCATCAAGCAGGTGTATTTACCAAAGTGACATTTTAATAATACAGTGATTATTTTTATCTTGCATTACTGCCTCGATTTAGAAAGAATATTGACATATAAATACACATAGATCCAAATTGAAAGAACTTGAAAGTTCTGACTTCTGTAATGCAAAAACAACTGAAAAATAGAAAAATGTTTCTAGCCTTTCACAGTAAATTTTTTTGCATTATCTATAACTAAGTCCAAGTACATTATCTAAGTACAAGAATATTAAAAAAAATATATATACTAATTTAGGGCACAATTTCAGTGAACAATAGTTTTGCATTTTATTTGAATCAGCTTGCTGCAGGAGAAAGAACTAACCTTTAGCTTTGTAAATACGTACCTGTTTGGCAAGTAAAATTAGGGTTATGTAAAACAGAACCAGATATAAGTTAGTCGCTATCCTTGGCTCTTTGATGAAAAGCCTGAAAACAAGAAGGTGATACCGAGTCACGTGTATGCATTAAGAAAACGCACACGATTAGGAGTGGGGTGGAAGGAGAGGGGCAGAAGAGGGTGTCTGTTCAGACACAGCCGACCAGCGCCACCGTCCACTTGAGCCAGTGGCTGGCTGCTCTGCTCTGCCCCAGTGACAAGGAAGGGCTTGTTCAGCTTGTTCAGCACCTGAACTGCCTTTCACACAATGACAAAACGGGGGCTGAAACCTTCTTAAGAAGGTGTTGTAGGGAGATGCTGAAGTGCATGTGGCTGTATCTTGTGGGGGGACTTCCACTGCACTGAGCTGCAGCTTTCCAACCCACACTGCCCCAACAAGAACACAGCCAACAACACCCTGAAGTGGGAAAAGAAACTTATTCGTGGAAGGGAAGATAACAAATGAACACCTGACTTGCTAAACCAAAGCCATCCATTAAACCACACCTGTGTATAGGTCTGCTCAAACCTGAGACACCTCTCCTATTTCAGAGATCGGTCTGTCTCACCCCATCTATTAACTTTCACAAACGCATCAAAGTAAATCCTCGTTATACGAATAGCCTGAGATTAAGAGGCTCAATTAAGAGCTCATTTTGGCTTTTTTAAGCTGTGCTGACAGCTCACAGCCTGTGCAGAATACATTTATCTTGATCTTCAGCTATGAGTCTACGCTGAGAATCTGAGAGAGACCCACAAACGAACAGTAAAACCTTCCAGGTTTTTCAGTTTCTTCAGTTAGCTCCAGTAAATTGCTGTTACTTTTCAAGATCTGTGCAGTTACTAAGGCATGGAATGAAGGGGTCACTATCCTACTGGCTAGCAAAGCCTCACAAGCCCAGCTTGAGAAACAGAGTTTTAGTGAGGCTTTTCTTCATAGTTTAACAGATCAACCTTACCATGAGATTAATATTCTAGCCCCTGGAATTCAATGCCAGCTAAGCTCCCAGAGACCTGAGAAGCCATATTACAGAATTTTTCAGAAAACACACAGTTGGAAAAAGGGCAGAAGAAAGGAAAAAGGGCAGGTGATACGGTCTCAGATGATTTCTGTATCATTACCTTTACAGAAAGGTTTGTAATGTCTGACTTACACGACTTTGATATTTCAATATTCCAGGAAGTGTACAAAAATCTTAACACCTCCTTCAATGAAACATTACTGTCAATTATAAGAACCTTGACACTGCACCTGGTACTGTTACCACTGAAGCTCAAGTTTCTGTGCTGCAGAGTATTAAAAACGATGAGGTATACGGTCACAGCAATGGACAGGAGGAGAACTTTGAGTTCGAAGCTCATTTGAAGAAACACCGAGCAAGCAATGAACCCCAGTATGCAGCAGTAAGCATAATACTGTAAAAGAAGAACGTAAAGAGCAGTTGCATTATTCAGGATTTATGCCTGAGAGCCACAGTAAATGCTCTAAGTTCATGATCATTGTGATTTAAATAGAAGAAATTACAATCACTTGCTAAATACACTTAAAGCTTTATTTTCAATTGCACTAAAAGGCTGAACTTAACACTTTATTTAGTTTACTTTTTAAATTTATTAAAGACATACTAAAGGATTTCGACAAAAAGCATCACATCAACATAAGCAGTGCCAGGTAGAAACTTCAGGGTGTCGACAATTTATCTTCTGAAGTCTATTAATTTAAGTAATTATTTATTCAAAGTTCAAGACTAACCTAAAGTAGGTTCATGGTCCAGTGCACAGGCTCTGAACCAGGAACTCCAGCGTTCTGGTATTATTTTTGACCGTGCTCCCCTCTCTGTGACCTCAAGCAGATGCCACATTCCCATCTCCCCCACCTGCAGCATGTGAAGAGTGTGACCTGTTATCCAACCCCAGACAGCTCCTTCCTGAAAACCTGGCTGCCAGTAAGTGTTTTCAAGCTGGGGCCATTTTCCAAAGGAATTACTGAAAAACCTGCCAGAGGAGTCACAGTTCAGGCATGGTGTCCAAGGTCAGCAGGCAGCTGGGAGCGTGGAAGCTGTCAGGTGGCGCAAAGCGCACAGCACAGCAGGACTTATCCCTGTAGCTGCAGGCGCAGGTATAAGATGCTGAGCCAGCATTCTTCAGTCCACAAACAACTCCAGAATTACCTCAGCTTCTGCTCCTCAAGAGTTTATTTCTCTTCATGGTCAAAGCACAGTTCTTCACCCGTAATAGCACAGACCCTCCACAGATCTGGGAGGTCCTTAGCTGAACAGTTCCTGTTGCTGCTGAAGTGAACGGAACCAGAACAGCCTGTGGCACCACTCAGGTCAGAGCCTGCACAGTAACTCAGCACTACAGTACCAACTGTCATCCTAAAGGTATTAAGTGTAGCCTCCAAAAGGTAATGAACACTGATGCTAAACCTTTGAGAAAGAAACCACTACGCAAATGTCCTGGTTCGAGCTAGAAGAGAACCGGTTCTCTTCAGAGATTTTACTTTTCAGTTAAGTCTCCTCTAACAAATGCCGACACAGGCCATTTAAGCCCTTGCACTCTATCAAGACATAGGACTGGGACACCTGCAAGCACAGCTCTCATCTCTCAGGCTTGAACATAATCATCATTCTGTTCTATTGCTTTTTCCTCAGTTTTGGATCTACTTTTAAGCCCAAAATTTCAAAAAACTGCACAGCCATACTTTAATTCAGCACAGCAACGGCACCTGAACCACTTGATTTCATGAAGAACTTTTCTGCTGTCAGATAGCTAAAAAAGTTGTGTTTTATACAGCAAGGGAACCCAACAGTTGTCAGTAACACATACAGTATTCAAAGATCTGGGGTTTAAATTAACATGTATTCACTACTTACAGTTTCCTCAACGCAGAATTGAGTTGTATTTCCAAAAGGCTGATTTACAGACATGGAAGAACAGAAAATTACCAAGTGAGTACAATGTGCATTATGTACATGCGATTTCTCATTTGTCATAAGGATTTGAATGAAACAAATTAAACACTGTGCAGTGTTTAAAAACACGTCCATCATCAAAAGGGGTGGCCAGGTGACAAAGGGGCATCCCAAACATTTACCGATCTCATAATAGAACACTACTTTGTACCTAAAGCGATAAATGAAACCCTGTTGTTAACAAGTGCTGAATTCATCCTTACAGAAATGCCAGAGAACACCTTTCCAAGGTGCTGAGCAACCAAAAGAAGCAAAGACTTCGGCTCTATCCATGAGTACTCCAGACTCAAAAACCCCTCAAAGATGCACAGCAAAGACAGAAAGTATCCCTAGAACTGCGGTACAAGTAATTTTGTGTTCAATGATTTTAAAATTTTACCTTTATAAAAAGATGAAGATATCAAAATGCTGCCATCTGTATGTATATGTATTATATAATATATATTATA
>NW_010389475.1:0-313 GCF_000710305.1 Buceros rhinoceros silvestris
CGCTTACCCCCCGCCAACGCACACCCGCCCCCCCGCCCCAAACAAGCGGGCGGTAGTAGCGGCATTTGCATAGCCACGCATGCTGACGTGCTCCTCCACGGCTCACCCCAGCGGGACTGATTTGTTGCAACTTCTACTTTACAGCTTAATCTCTCTTTCTGCACAATCGCAAAGCGTGTTTGTAAACCTCGCTCCTAACCTGGGCTCCCAAACCGCCGGCGCAATTTACCAACTCCCTCCGCCCCAGCCCTCGCCTTAAAACAAAACAACAACAAGAAGGGGGGGGAGGGGGGAGAAGGCAGCTCAACCCAGC
>NW_010389475.1:465-850 GCF_000710305.1 Buceros rhinoceros silvestris
CTCCCCTTAACCCGCTCTCTTCCCTTTGCCAGCGTCTAACACCAAACCAAAACAACCGGGGAAAAAAAAACCACCACCAAACAACAACAACAAAAAAAACCACCCTACCCCACAACCTTGCCTAGTTCGGATTTTAAAGAAAGTGCCTGGATTACCCTTAAACCAAACTTCTTCACTGCTTTCTCCCGAGGTGGGAGGTCGCCGCGAGGTGCGACGGCAACGCTGACATTGTGGGTGAAAAAGCGTAGGACGGGACAGGGAAAGCCCCCCGAAATCCCTTGTCATCTGACATCATGCACCAGTCGCATTTGAAACTCCGTCTTGAGAAAGAGGGAGGCTCCCCTGCCTCCGGTCCTGGTCCCGGTCCCGACCCTGCCTCGGTCGG
>NW_010389475.1:1008-1237 GCF_000710305.1 Buceros rhinoceros silvestris
ATTGCGGCCGGGGATGCCCTGCCCCTGCCCGGGCGACGCTGCGGAACACGGCGCTGCTGCGCTTCACTCCTAGTTCTGCTCTGTTCAAGCCCTGCGCGTCCCACCCCCACTCTCCAACACACAGGCAAGCTGGAGCGCTGGGGAAAGCCCCCCTTCCTCGGAGAAAAGAGGCCGCGACGAGCGCAGAGGGCCCCGAAGCCCCCCCCCCCCCGCCCCTTCCCTATAGAAA
>NW_010389476.1:0-504 GCF_000710305.1 Buceros rhinoceros silvestris
CTAGTTGGCTGGTTGTTTAGCCGACTGTTTCTTTGGCCAGGATACTGGTTAGCTGGTTGGTTGGTTGACCAGAATGTGGATTGGTTGGTTAGTTGACCAGCATGCAGGTTGGTTGGTTGGTTGGTTGGTTGGTTGACCAGGATGCGGGTTGGTTGGTTGGTTGGTTGGTCGACCAGAGTGTGGGTGGGTTGGTTGGTCGGTTGGTTGGTTGACCAGGATGCAGGTTGGTTGGCTGACCAGGGTGCAGGTTGGTTGGTTGGTTAGCTGTTTGGTTGACCAGGATGCAGGGTGGTTGGTTGGCTGGTTGATTGACCAGGATGCCGGTTGGTTGGTTGGTTGGCTGGTTGCTGACCGTGGTGCTGGCTGGTTGGTGGGTCACCTGGCCGGGTTGCTGGTTGCTTGGCCGGTTGGCCAGCCAGGATGCTCTCCATGGCCGTGCCCGGCCAAGGCCAGGCCCAGGCCCTCGCGGTGCAGCCAGGCAGCGGTCTGGGGTGCCACGAACTC
>NW_010389477.1:0-261 GCF_000710305.1 Buceros rhinoceros silvestris
AGCTGCCTCGCTAAGCCATGTCTCTCCCGGATTCACCTCCCCTTTCTCGCACCATGGCTCAAATCCCTGGTCTCTGGGGGCAGCACCCTTGGAGCCCTCCCTTCGATTACTCACGCAGGCAACAAAAAACAGGTGACCAGTGTTTAAGGTGAGGTCGCTCTTTCTCCCAGCCTGGCTGAGCTGGAGCTGAGGGATGGGGAGGCTGCGACAAGCCGGGGTGGGCTGCAGAAGCGGTTCGGGACCCTTGGACAGAGGACCTGG
>NW_010389477.1:485-870 GCF_000710305.1 Buceros rhinoceros silvestris
GAAGAAAAGACACATCCGTGTTTGCACAGTGTTTGAAAACACCATAAGGTCAAATCTTTGAGCTGCTTTTTTGAGACTGTCACAGCTGTTGAGCTGCTGGAGGAGGCAGGAGTCGGGTGCACCCGGGCTAACGGGAGTGATTTTAACACAGGAGAAATAAGCGGTGGGTGGGAGTCGGGCTGGCCCCGGGGCTGGGCAGAGCACACCCCCTCCCCGCTGTGCAGACTTTTTTGAGACTGTCACAGCTGTTGAGCTGCTGGAGGAGGCAGGAGTCGGGTGCACCCGGGCTAACGGGAGTGATTTTAACACAGGAGAAATAAGCGGTGGGTGGGAGTCGGGCTGGCCCCGGGGCTGGGCAGAGCACACCCCCTCCCCGCTGTGCAGA
>NW_010389477.1:1027-1349 GCF_000710305.1 Buceros rhinoceros silvestris
AGCACACCCCGGACCTGGTCCCCCCTCCCAAACCCCGCCTGCGGTCATGGCTTTGTGTGGAAGGAGGCTTTATTTTAGCTTCTTAATCCCTCTCTGATAAACTGAGATGGAGGTTAAAGGGGCGTTACTGCGCTTCTCTCGGTGTCCCCTTGCCAGGGTGGGCAGCTAGCGCTTTCCCCGCCTTTGCCAACATGGTTTGGAAAATCCCCCAGTGCCACGGAAATAACCCGGGCATCTCCTGAGCGCCACGCAGGCACACAAACCGTGTCACTGCCCAGCACGGGAAGGGCTGGACCTGCTGCCCGGCGTCCTGTGTTCCTCG
>NW_010389477.1:1512-2004 GCF_000710305.1 Buceros rhinoceros silvestris
GGCTGGGGCTGGAAAGGGGGTTTCTTTTCTCCCCGCAGACCGCCTGTCCAGCGATGATCCAGCACAGCTGAGGCCCGGCAGCTGCAGGGATGGAGCTGAAGGTCTGGGTGGATGGCATCCAGAGGGTCGTCTGTGGCGTGTCGGAGCAAACCACCTGCCAGGAGGTGGTCATCGCCCTGGCGCGGGCCATCGGTGAGCCATGCCGTCTGGCAGGGGGGGCCCCTTTGTGGGTGGAGATGCCCCATCAGCAGGTGCCTCCAGGGAGGGGGAGACCTGGGGTGGGCAGGGGTCCTGCTCTGGGGCGGTGGGGATGCCACCAGCTGCTGCCCATGCAGCAGAGTCCTCGGCACACCATTGCTGGCCACAGCTTTCCCCATCTTGACATGCTCATCTCCTCCCCTCAGGTCAGACGGGCCGCTACGTGCTGGTGCAGAAGCTGCGGGAGAAGGAGCGGCAGCTGCTGCCCCCGGGACGTCCACCTGAGGACCCGGG
>NW_010389477.1:2245-3049 GCF_000710305.1 Buceros rhinoceros silvestris
CGAGCGCGCCCCCCAAAGCCCCCGAGAGGACTTTCATCCGGGCCAGCTTGCCCATCAAGCCCAGGCCCGCCGGCATGGATGCGCTCCGTTCCCGGGAGCCAAAAAAATCCATGACCTTCAACTTGGGCCCTATGGGCTCCAGCGACCCCTTCGCCATGAGCCGCTGGAGGCACCAAGCCCGGGAAGGGATGGACGTGGAAGGCAGTGGGGTTGTCCAGCCCTCCAAGGAGGAGCTGTTTAGGAGGGTCTTGCGTCAGCAAGAGCAGCTTCATTCCTTGGAGGCCCATGGGGACACCCTGGAGATGGACCTACAGCTCTGGGAGCGTGGCCGGCTCACTGGCCAGGAGGACGAGATCCTCTACCTGGAGCACCTGGTGCGGAGGAACGAGACAGAGCTGGGTGAGGAGGAGTTCTGGCAGAGCGAGCTCCGGCTGGAGAAGGAGTGTGAGCGGGAGCGGCAGGAGCGGGTTAGGAGCCTGCGGGCCAGCCTGGAGGAGTACACCCAGAGGATCTACGAGCTGAGCGCTCGCACTGAAGCCCTGCAGGAGGAGATCCAGTGGGAGATGGCCGAGAGGGCCAAGAGGGGGAAGGAGACCCCTGCGCCCAGCCCCACAGAGCTGGAGGACATGGCTGCCAAGATGAAAAGGGACCTGGAGGCCAAGGTCAAGCAAGGCACCCAGCTGGAGAGCAACCTGGCCAGCGTGGAGAAGGCCCTGGAGGAAGCTGAAAGGAACCTGCAGGTAGATAGGACCGGCTTGAGCAGCCCCACGGGGCGGTGGGACCTGCGGGAGGTCCAGCGGAATG
>NW_010389478.1:0-8394 GCF_000710305.1 Buceros rhinoceros silvestris
CCCCCCCTCACCCCACTGTTTGATTCTCAGTCAGGCTTGCCAACTGCTTGCCATGCCAGAAGATGGTTTCCTTATCCCATGTTGCAAACACCCTCTTTCCTCCTGGATGTGTGCAGTTATCCCTCCAAGCTGTTTCTTTCTTACTTTGGCAAGTCTTCTAACACAAGGATCGAGGCAAATGACATGTGGGGACATAAACTTCTGCTTTTTTCTCTGTCATAACTATCTCAACCACTGGAAACTTTGCTATTCTCCTGTGGATCCCTATAAGCGTCACCATCTTGGCCTGTATTACTCTCCACAAGTATTCACTGAAACACAACAGGAGTCCAAGTCTGCACTTCAGGGCTTAGCGTGGCCCAGTGGGACTTAAAGTCTGCATCCACATGTCTGCTGCAAGGCTGAGAGAATGAGAACAGGACTCAGATTTTCTGTATCTCCCTTGAGTATCCTGATAAATAGGTTATTCTGAGGATGTGTCCTACCTTTTTTTCCAAAGGAACTACTAATCATCTTAGGTTTCTCATAATACAAGATGGGAAGAAGACTGAAACTGTAGTTTCAGAGGACAGATATATGACCTGTTTCCAAAGCATTAGTAGGTGACCTCATTTCAAAGCATCATGACAAGTGCCTTGTGCTTGGCACTTTAGTTTGGGTCTTGTAGTCTGTGCTGTCTTTTCTGGTGTCAGGAGAACCCAAAAACCTTTTTGAAATCCACTGGTAAATTCTGACAGTTAATATGGAAACAAGAACACACTTTTAACAGTAAAACTGCTGAATGAGAGACACATCCAAAGGTTTTGGTGAAAGCCTTGTTAGTTGGACCCTTTAAATCTGGATGAGTTCTCTTCCCAAAAGATAAACTCTTACACACCATCAAATTAGTACATTTGATGCAGCTATTACAGACACAATTCTGTGATTTGTTTGAGGCAAAAACCAGGCTAAATAATTCTAAATGTTACTTCTGGACTTAATCTCTGCCATCTGGAGGAGTTCACCTGAGCCTTCTCCAGGCATCCTGTAGTGAATGCATTGCCTGGCATTTACAAATTGCTTGGATGGTTCTGCTCTGTGTTCCTTTGGTAGGCATCAGCAGGGAGGTTCATGGGGAGTCCCAGAAAACACCTTAATAACTGGTGTGAAGACTGAGGGCAGCAGCATGACTGTCAGAAGCTGCCCTGGTTGGCAGGTATGTGGAAATGCTACAAGGGTGAGCAAAGACGTGAGCCCCACCCTTCTGCCACTCTGCCCCCCCAGAGTGAAAAGGATGGAGTAGGTAAAGGAGAACAGCACATAAACATGATAATAGCTCATTAAGAAAGGCTTGGTGTTCTTCTGTCCTGTTCCTCCTGGAAAAATAAAATTATCTTAGATAATCACAAAAACATGTCCTGTGGCAAAACCCAATCCCTACCACCTCTGAGTCTGTTTAGAAGATGACATGCTTTTGGCAAGTGCTTCAATAGCCACTGAAATGCCCAATGCATGTCAACAATCTAACCACTAAGTCAGAGGTTCCTTTTTTTTTTTTTTGTTCATTGAAGAACATTGACAAAACTGCAAACACATGTTTCTGCTGCTAAAGCTTAGTCTTATCACAGTTTGAAAATGTGGAAAATCAATGACATGCTTTGTATTACTCCCTTTATTGCTATAAAAGAATTTCTTCATTCTTTCAGGGTAGTGTACGCTTGGTACCCTCTACCACTAACAGGCTGTTTAGGCCTTTCTGCTAAATGAATACACTACAAGTAAACTAAACAGAAGGCCGGTGGAATGCTAAACATCCACTTTCTCCTCTGTTGTGGCTGCTCTGCAGCTTGGGAACCCTCAGCCTTCTTGCTACAACATCTGGACAACATTTGGGGCTGTCTCTCAAGTGCACGGGTGTGCACCTCCAATGAATTTTAACTTTCAACATGTCTCTGCCTCTAATCTATATTTAATGTTTCATGACTAGTAGTCAAAGAAACTTCAGCTAAATATCAGGTTGGAATGAAAATGATCCTTGGGAAAACACTCATTTTCAACATTCGCCGTCAAAGTATCTGTGACAGAGATGCTCCCTGGAGATTTGTAGCCCATTCTCTCACAGTAATAATAATTAAGACTCGTGATTACTGTGCCCACATAATCAAAGATCGCTTCATAAAATGTACTCCCTAAAGGGACGAATTCCCTGCTCCTAACGGGATGTCAGTCAGAGGGATCAGCACCCCCAGGGATCTGGAGTCTTTGCTTGCCCTTTTCATTACCGTGTTGTTAGCATTGTGTTACTTCATATTCTTCTCAATGCAAATGAGTAGGTAATCATGTGTAAATCGTGCCCTCCAGAAGGCACATGTGGTGAGTTTTTTTCCTCAAATCTACCACAGGGATTTCTCACATGGAACATAATTACATCTCTGCCATATGGGCTCATTTATATTCTATTACAGGTTAAGCTAATACGACTCAGAAATATGCTAAAAATACCTCAAAGTATTTTGAGCACTGTCAAAACACTTGTCATTTCTTGCTTGCCTGTTTGATTGTGAATGACTTCATATTTATTTAGAGATCTGCAGTGCCAAGTAACTTCAGAAAAACAAAATCAGGCCAGTTCTGTGCTGCCCGGTCTCCAAAAAATACTTTAAATCCTCTCCCATGACATCCTCTTTCAGTAATGGCAAATAGATCAGGGAAAAAATGAAACTGAAAAAACCCTAAGTCACATTTACCTGCAGCAACACCTCTGCAGGTTTTATGTGTCCCAGAAGGAAAGGAGCATGTGTTTCAGTTGTGTAGCTTTGTTATCATTAGACTAGATCAGGTCTACATTTAATGTAATTACTTTGTCCTGACAAAGCTAGACTCACGCTTTAGCCATAACAGGAGCAAAAACCTCTCTGCCTATGGGAGAAGGGCTATTGTGGAAATAACTGTTGCCTGAAAAATCATGGTAAGATAAGGTCAATGGTGAGTACCATAAATAAATTTAAACTGAAGCAATTAAAGGTTATATGACATTGTTATCGGAATTGTGGTACTACATATTACTATGTTGTTTTCCAATCTCAGTGGAAATGTTTAACTTCACTATAAAATTTTATTTGACAAGTTTTAAAAATTATTATTATTATTTCACTGATTTCTAAAACTAATACCACTAACATCTCTGTATAAAATCTGGGTCCAGCACAATTAATCTTCATTTTATTTTTTTAATTCATGCATTCACTGTTTCACCCTCTGTAATTTGATCAGGTTTCCTTTATTCCTCCAGCTAAGAAGGAAACATGTAGAAAGTAATACACAGGTAGAAGGATTAGGCAAGAGGATGGGAGAGGACCACACTGGATCTGCATGTGATGCTTCAGATGGTACATTGCAAAAGCAGTGACTGACCTTTTTTACAAGGAAACTTACTAAAAATTGTACTGGGGTTTTGAAAACAGCAGCTGTATGTTTCCTGTAACCAGAAGATAAAATTCAGTACTGGTTTGTAAAGCCCTTTGAGGTTTTTAGTAATGGTAAATTCTTTGTAGGCGTACAATAACTTCTATAACAATGAAATAAATTCTGGTGCCATTCTAGAATTGATTAATATTTTTCAAAGCATTGCTAGGAAATGTTTGCACTTTCGTTTTCTGTTTTTATTGTACCATAGAATAATCCACATTTTAGATTATTCAGCATTTGAATACTAAGCCCAGCCTTTCCTCAATGCTTTTTGCATGTTTTCAGAGAACAGTAATTATTGCTAACACTTTGCACTCAGACATTTGTGCAACAAAGTACATAAGCAGCTAAGATAAGGTATATGTGAAAAGTCCCCTTGAAATCAGACACAAGTATTTTTCTGAAACAAAGTCTAGAAGCTACGTTGTCTGTAATTGTTCAACAGCATCAGACTTGCAGGAGAGAGTTTCTTTGGAGTTTTCAGTGTTCTTAATAGACAAAATCAGCTGAAACAACAGGGTTTTGGTCAGAGCTGTGCACCGGTCATTCATGAATAAGGAGAGCAGAAGCAAAAAATTTCAGCCAGCTAGGAGTTTATTACCCGAGAAAAGTATTTTTCCAGCCTTCGTTATTCCTGAAGCAGTGTAAAGGACACCATAGTGATTTCAAACATCAGGGAGGCATAAAAAAACCAGAGCAGTCTCCTGGGCTGTGGAACAAAGAGAAACAAACTTCAAATCTCAGAGCTAACACCATTAAATAATGTTTTAATTCAGCTGTCATAGACATTTGATTAAAGAACCTGCTATACAATTTCTTCTGCAGTTTCTATAGCTCCAATTGTGTAAAAGCTTCCCATGTCTTTGGAAAAACAACCTCTCCCTTTTGCGCACAAAAGGGAGTCTTTTACTTGACACCTTCACAGCTTGCTTCCTTTTTCTTCAGGCAAGGTTTTTCATTTTCATTCCACAATTTCATTTAGTATAAAAATATGGTCATTGTGGATACGGTATTGAGAGGTTGCTGTACGTCTGTCCTGGTTTTATCCTCTTCCGTGGGTGTCCAGCATTGCCTGTTGCTGCAGACAGATCGGAGTGGTGGCATGAGCTGATGCTGTCCTGACATCCTCGTATCACACTGGAGCATGGGCAGAAGCAGCATAGAGAGGCAGGTTGAACAGGTAACAGTATTCTCAAATATTCAAGACAACAATCTTTCCAAGAGAGAGGATGACTGTTAAGGTGCCCTCCTAGAGTTCTCCTTTATTAATTGCATTGAGGTGGCAATTTGGTGATATTTGCATTGCATATTTATCAGCCATATGTCAGTGTGTCAATATTTTCCTCTAGATGGTGGGCAGTCATAAATTTTAAGCAGAAATATCTAGCTGGTGTTGCATGCATATGCTCAGTTGTGTGTTCTGGGTGAGGCACTTATTTGCGGTCAGCGCCTGGGTGGAAAGTTCTTGTCTGCACTGGAAATGGATGAATTTCATCATGTGGACGGTTTGCAGGAATAGCTAAATCAAGTGCCTTTGTGTGCAAATTTGATTCTTAATATCCACACTGATGTTTTAAATCAATAACTCCTGGGTATACAAATCATCTCACAAATAAGTTTGGACCTTCTTTGAAATTTGATGGATAAATGTTAATTTTGTTTGCTGTCTAACATGATCTACTCCCTGCTAATACTCAGCTCTCTGAAACCTTTTGTAAACAAATATAGTTTGCATCACCTGTTTGGCTAACACACAGCGTCTGCTTTCCAGATCTGCATAGATGATAATCTGTTTTAATACCTGTACAAATCAATTAAATTTATTTCATGAACTGTTCACTCTGTGCCAAATTGGGTGCAAGAGTAGAAACACTGAGCAGGGGAACTGGACTTCACATAAATGTGCATTAGATAAACCTTGCAATGTGAGTGGGAGTGAAGGTGAAATTTAGCATTTAATTCCTTCATTTACAGGCAAACTAAAAAAATGGCTTCCAGAAACAAAAATATAGACAGGATTGTGGAGCCTTTACTCATGTTTCTCATGGATTTATGCCATTTATGATCACCTCCAGGGTGGCTGAAAGGATGCAGTTTCTTGCGAGGCACTTTGATGCTTTGTCTGCTGCAGAACATAGGCAGCCTATCTATCTTCAAACCTCCTTGTGGAGCTGGACTTCTGACTTCTCTGCAGTTTCTGGTTGCCATTGCCACAATGTAGGTTAGAAACCTGTATATCTCCAAACTGTCTGGCAGTAAAACCAACAGGTGTTCTGATGTGCCTGATGGGTTCTGCAAGAGGTGCTGGGTTTGGTCTTCAAGGCTGTATATCCCAGCTTTCAGGCCTTTGTTTTAGACTGCGTGAATTTCATCATTTGCTCATGGAGACCTTCTTCAAGCAAAATTTATCTTGCTAACCTCCATTTTCCCCCTCACACTTATCCTCCCATAGGTAATGTGTAGTTGTACTGGAAAGATTTCAAGCTGACTATGACTGAAATGCTTTTTACTCCCAACTAAAATCCATAACTAAGCAGTGATACAGATGGATTCAGGAATAAACTGCTAAACACTTCGAAATATGGGGGTAGGAGGATGAAAATTTGTGCCAAGGAAACTGTTGTAAGTCTCCTTATCTACAAAGTGTGCGTTGCTAAAATTTTGCAGTGTAAAACGCTGATCAATATCAGAGGGAAGATGGATTGATTCATCCTAGTATTACAATAATATTCCTGACTGCAGGTTCCTGAGGACAGTTTGGTTTTAGAAACAGCACTATATCCTTTGTTCACTTGGTTTCTCACTCATGAAAAAAAATAGAATTTTTCTCCTCATATCATATATAGAGTTCTTGTTAAAATATTCCACACTATAAAATTGCTTGGGAAGGACAGATTACCAAGCAAAACTGAGTAAATGAGTAAATATTTTAAGACTGTTCCTCTCAAAAGGGAGCATTCCGTGCCTGTACCCTTATTGTATTTTGGAGAAAAATTTTCTGGGTAATGCAGAAAGAGGGCAGGCATGTAATCCTGCTGCTGTGCTGGCCAGAGCTGCTGATTCCTGTCATGACCTTGCTTTGTGTCCACGATGTGTAAAATGGGTCAATGATGATGTAAATGCCAACTCTGGAGGAAAGACACCGAAGAAGCACCAAGTGGCATAGTATTATTGCAACAGAAGTATTTAACATACATGGTAAAAAGTAACAGCTGTGGCAATAAGGAAGAGGATTGCAGACCATGCCCTGCTGATGGCACGTGGACAGTGCTGTCTCCAGTCCCACATGGTGGTCAGGGATCTGCTCTGGGGGGAGCAGCAAAAACGCCTGCCTGCCTGCCTGTTGTCTCACCTAGAGCGGGTGCGCAACTGGCCCCACTTGCGGTTCCTGCAGGCAAAGAAATTGCGGGTGACTGTGATTTCCGATGTGAAATTCACGCTTCTTTTATTTAACTCTTTAAACTCAGTGATATGACCACTTGGTGCCTGGTTGTGCGAATCCTCTACTGACTCATAGATACATGCAAAAGTTGTCCTGCTGGATTAAGGACATTGCCAAATGCATAGGGCAGTTCAAACGCTGTCCAGAGCATTGGCTCTGCTTCCTGAAAAGCAATCTGTCTTGCACAAAAGACATTATTTCTTGTTATAGAGGGATCCTTCATGCCAAAATAATTCAGTAGTCAAGTACATTCCTTGTCTCCACAAATTTTTTAAGCCACTTAATGGGAGCATGAATCCAAAGAGAAGCTCTGTAGGCAGCCAATGTAGTAAGTGGTCAGATAAGTTTTCAAAACAATTCATGTTGCTGATAGGGAAGAAGAGGGATGCAAGTTACAGTTTTCCTATGCTGTCATTTTCTTGATGGATAGACTTGCACAACTGTAATTTTTCATATGTGTAATTCTTGCATAGTCGCAAGTACATTTTACACAGCCTTCCTATTTCTCATGCACGAGTCATAACTAGTGCAACTCTATGCAGGGTGCAGCTCTATGCATTCAGCTGCACTGAGGTGCACAAGTTGTACTTGGTTTGAATTCATCCTCGTGAGTTTTGTCCTGTGTCCATCAATGTGATGTTAATGGATGAAAGTGTGCACTTCAGCTATTATTACATATTTAGAAAAAAACATATGCATGAGTTTTAGCTCCTGGAAAATTCACAGTGGAATGAGAATAACCCTTAGAATCTTCTACTGCAAGTGGTATTTGAGGAGTTTAATGCTAGTTAAAGGTTTGTGGTACAGTGACCCCATTTGCATGTAATTATGCAAAGGGCAGAGACATTCAGAGAGAGATGGGGCATGTACAGTGCATTATGGCATAAGATGTGTAGGCAGAAATATTATGGGGAGCCCAAGGCAAAAGCTGAGTCTGTGACCCCACTGATTTATGGCACTTTCAAAACAGAGTTGGACAAGAAAAGCTGCAGTCTGAGTCATCCTAACTGCACTCCAGGGCATGATGTGCTGAACTGACTACTGATAACATGTTTTGATTTTGAGGATTTTGAGGCTGGGTAGTGATGGAGAGAATGCATACAGGGGCAGGAGAAAGCTGGGTGTGTATGTTATGCTGCAGCATGAGTGTCCGCGTGTCCTGTGGTTCTGTCTTCCTGGTGGATGAAACAAGCCCAGTACCATCCAGCAGTGGACATAGTTCTAAATGGTTGGCAGAAGGTGCCCAGTACTTTCACATTATCAGCAATTCCCACAACACTGAATTTTCCTACTTGTCAGAATACATAGTTTATATCTTCCAGATGAGATCACTTTCATTTCTTGTAGAAGGGGAGCATAAAAAAAAAAAAAGTTAAAAATCAAATTTTAGAAGAAGTTAATGGTTAGCAAAGAGGAGGAAACCATCTTGCTCTGGTACTGTTCTGCATCTGCCCTGAAACATGAGACAGCAGCTGCCTTGGAGCTGCCCCTCTGGCAGGGAAAGA
>NW_010389478.1:8535-9958 GCF_000710305.1 Buceros rhinoceros silvestris
AAACAGAATGACGACATCCCGTCTCATTTCCATGCCTGACGACATGCACTCCAACAGTTATGCTCCTTCTACAATATCTCTTTTTTTTCCCTTTACCTCTGCTTTTAAACTGCCTTCCTTCCTGAAGCTCTTCTTTGAGCTTTATTTTTTCTTGTGTTTAATTTGGAACTTACTTTCTTCTGTGACCAAATCCTTCTCCTTTTGTCTCTCAGCAGAGCCTTCATTGCTTTACATCCACTAGGAAGAACTAATCTAGTTATCTCCCAGATTACATCTGAAGAGCCTGCAAGCCTGAATTCACAGATAAACTGGAGAGCATCCCAACTGATATAAACACAGGACATAGCCTTTTCTGCTCCGTTCCATACTAGATGATGAATACCCAGTTTTGCTACAACATCAGTTGCTGCCAGAGGGAATAGCATGCTCTGCCACCATTCCCCATATTCAGTCATTATGTGGTGATTGTTATTATTTTATATGAAGGTAGCAATTAGCACTCTCAGAGCTTCATGCCTCCTGTCCAAACAGAGAAGATGATTTCACTCCCAGATTTCTCATGGACCAAACAGAAGACAAGAGAAAACAGATAAGTAAGTCCAGCAGGCAGCTCGGATACCAGGGGAAATGGTTATTGATGCAGTGAGTCACAGCAATGCCTGGTTATAATTACTCCATCTTTGTGACCGCAGAAGGCAGAAACCCCTCTTGCCTGATTTTATTTTCTTTGGAGTGTAACAAGCTCCCTCGGTCAGATATATGCTCTCCTTCTACCTCTGCATCTGATTTGAGATCAGTGAATGCAGCCATGCATACCTTCCTAGAAGGAAGATACATTTTCCTTGCGCAGAAAAGCTAGTATTTTTCAGCACAATGCTGACTATCCAATTTCCAGGCAGTAGAAGTATTACAGTAAGGATAAAGCAGCCATGTCCCTCCTGGACAGTGATGTGCTCCACTTGGATGAAACAATGCGTCTTCGATGGTTTCATATATCTCTATTTTACTGAATCATTAATTTTGTAGACTTGGACAACACTGCTAGCACCCTAATAGTCCTGCAGAGGCACTCAGGGATAAGCTGCCAAAGAACATCTTACTGCGTTAATGTTACTGCATCTACATTTGCTTGACTTCGTCTCACATAATCCATCAAAATCATCATGAATAGAAAAGGTTGAATCAGCCTTACTGATAGAAATGACATTTCCACTGTTGTCTCACTGAGAAGTCAACCACTCACTGCTGAGGGTTTTACATTCCTTTGTTTTACAAGGCACTTGGTAAAATTGCTCTTCCTAGGAAACTAGAGGTTTGAGACCAGAGGTTAGAGAGACCATCCAATCAGGGGCTGTGCTTAGTGTTTGCTTTTGGTTTGCTGTTTATATCATACCTCCTGCTTTATTACAGGAGGAAGGAAAGA
>NW_010389478.1:10092-11619 GCF_000710305.1 Buceros rhinoceros silvestris
AAAAAAAATCAGGAGAACAGTTAAAAGGACATGAAGGTCATCCTCCTTTAAACACACCTTGTTGGGAAGGAGATTTGTAATTTGTTTTCAGTTTTTCAAAAATAAAAGGTTAAGCTCTGGAATACATTTTTCAAAGGTGGGCCTAAGCTCAAGCTGGATTTGGACACCCTCAAGCTGCCGGGCACCAAAGTGACTGTTTCTCACTATCAGACAGGTGAGCACAGGAGCAAGACTGCAGAGGCAGACTGCAGGATCTTTGTGATCAAGCCTGCTAAGGACAAACATCTACCAGGAAGGGGTTAGCATTGGCAGCCTTGCTTTGGAAGCTGGACCAGGTCACTGCTTTGGGAGGTCCAGTTGGGAGCTAGACCAGATCACCTCTTTCTGTCCCTTCTGTGGTTCTGTGGTAGTGAGACTCCAGAGATCACACCTCAGCTTGCCATTGGGATAATTCAATTAATATTCCTCCCCTAAATTCCCATGGCCGCTTCTGCATTCCTCACTTAATCTCTAGCCTTAGAATGCCTGTTGTAATTAACTGACTGCACTGGCATGTGTTATGTCTAGAAAAGGCAGTCTTGGTAGTGAGAAAAATGGTTCCTACCAACTCTGAATTATTATCAAAATTTAATGAAAGCTATTCTGTAAACAAATCCCCAGTTACAGATGCTGTGAGAAAGGATTTTTCCATGTGAGATAAGAAGGCTTCAGGGATCCTCCTGGGCAATGTGAAGTTTGGCGCTTGGGCACTGCCTGGACCTTGGCAGCCTCAGCAGCCCAGGAGTAGCACATTCTGGCTTCCTACCAGCCTCTTCCCCAGCAGAGATGGGAACAGCTGTTTGAGCAGAAAGTAGTACCAGAAGTCAAATGCTCAATACTGACACTCACATTCTCACACCTAGGAAATCACGGTAACTTGGGCAGAGGCTTGGCCCGGAAGTCAGGTAGGGTGAAGTTATTTAACAAGCCTTTCCTCTCCTGGATTTGCAGAGGTTCTCATGCAGCTTCAGGTCAATGTGATTTATCTTGACCTTGCTGGGTTGTCCCACAGGCTGCTCAGCATTGCTGTGTGATCTTGTGCCCAAATGTGCTGTCCCGCCAGGCAGTCTCTGCACAATTCCAGCACTGGAGAGTCTCAGGAGATCCTCTGGGTCTGGTGCACGGCTGTTCCTGTGCTACCTACCTGGAGACCCCTGCCTTTCTGCTGTCAAGGTATTTCAAGCCCTTTTACATTTCTCCAGTCCTTTTATCCAGCAGAAGAAGACTGAAGCAGGGGTGTAAATTTCACCCCTGGGTTTTATCCTCAGCTGTGTCATTCACCTGCCAGGTGACAGAAGAGGCTCTGATGGGAAGGCTCAGCCTTGGTCTATCTGTCGTTTAAATGAAAATGATGGAGATTGTTTCTAAGCTATGATTGTGCAGCAATATTAATCTCCAGTCACCAGATGAGTCTATTCAGTCCCCTCTCCCTTCCTCACTACCAGCACTTCCCATCCACTTCTAGTGGCACCTTCTGCGTGCCCTGTG
>NW_010389478.1:11747-12194 GCF_000710305.1 Buceros rhinoceros silvestris
GGACCCTTCTGTGTGCCTGGTCCACCAGGAATGCAGCCAGGCGAGCCTTGTTGCCCACCGGGAGCCGAGCACAGTGGGATGCCTGCCTCATGGAGGCCTCAAGAAGATACTCTAAAGCAAATAATATTTTTCCTCCCATCTCCTTCTCCCCTTTTGTTAGGAGTGAGGACAATGGTGGCACAGGGACCATTGCACTTTGAAATAAAGCATCTACACAGACTTGCTCAGAAAGGAAGAGTAATTTACCCACACGGAAAGGTTTACAGAGGTGAAAGAGAAAGAAAACAGCAAATGGAATGGTTTGGTTTGGTTTGCTATTCAAAACTGTGAACTCGTGTCTCCCTGTAGCCTGCACTCCAGCCTGAGGTCCATGCCTGATTGCACGGGATGGTGGTGTCCCCGTTTCTGGAAAGCCAGGATATGCTTCATGGCTGAAATCCACTCTTT
>NW_010389478.1:12320-13629 GCF_000710305.1 Buceros rhinoceros silvestris
CCTACCTTTAAAGTTGCTTCTTTACTGTCACCATCTACTTCTTGCCTGGCTTTCCTGTTTCACTTGGTTTTTGCTAGGAAACCACTGGACTAAAAAGATCAGGACTTCTGTGTCTTAGCCAAATTATTCATCACAACCAAACAAAAGTTGACGTTTTTGGAGAAGAATGATTTTTCTTGTGTGAAACCTTTTTAATACGTTGGAATTATGTTTCTCAATGTAATTTTAAAGACATTTAGGACGGCTTTGCTGGCTGTTTTTCAGAAAAATCTATTCAAGTGTTGAGAGGGAGAATTGTATTTCCTGATCTGATATTTTTCAGCCCTCGTCACAAGCTGTGATTTTTCTAAAGAGTTTTAAATATTTCAATGGTGTTTAATATATTCCGTGGACAACTGACATAATGACATGAAATAAGTATAAAGAATAAAATCAACAGAAACTGAACTGGTTCCTAGTTTTGTGACATATCTCTCAGCCACACCTGATTGTCAGATGCCCAAAGGCTGTTTCCTAAACAGATGCTCTTTCACCTTTTCAGAATAAATAAATGAAATGAGCTCTCTATCTTCTATATTATTTACATCTTACTAGTCTCCTTCACTGAGATTAATTGCTTGGATTAAATTACTACTCAGAGAAACTTTGGGATAGTGATGGTTTCTTTGTCTGGGGTTTACACAGTATGATGAGGTCCTGCACTGTATCCTGGGGACTTTGAAGACTAGAGCTATTGCTAGCAAATGATAGTGTTGTGAATCTGCTTCTCTATCCCCTGGGTAAGCTGCTACTTCTCTGGCTTTCTCACTCTTGTTTTTTTCCTGACTTATCACAGATAAGCTTTGAGCACCCTACTGTGTCATGACCTCGATGGTAGAAGATATACCACTGCACATCCTTGTTTGTATGGAGGGCAGCAATGTCTGGGCAGTGGCCAGTGGTTTCTTTGATACTTGTCTGCCTTCCTTCTCATCGCTGACTTCCAAAGAAGCCATCACCTGCTGCTGCACACAACCCTCATCCTGACCACATAAAAAAAAAAATGTTCCCGTGGGGAAGAAGATTCACGAGAGGATTCCTCTGGAGCAGGAATCAGGATGGCACTTCAACCAGACCCTGACGCCTGTGATTTAGGCTGCCTCACCAGTCGGAAGACTTCAAAGCACTCTCAACCCTTTTCCTGTACTCCCTGCCATATCTTATTTTTGATCTTTCCCCTGAGAGATAGGTCCACTAGTGAAGAGAGGATAATTCAGCTCATTTGGTCTCTTGGGTCTCCCACTAAAGGAAAGAATATCAATTCAGCAGG
>NW_010389478.1:13761-31353 GCF_000710305.1 Buceros rhinoceros silvestris
CTGATCTGCACATAAAATTTAGGCTTCTTTTTTGCTGACCCTACTGACTTGCCACATACAGCTGTAAAACTTCATGCTCGTAATCCAGAAAGACAGCTGGAATTTTCAGCCATAGGCTGTCAAATGTCATGTTCATACCACTCTGGATTAAATGATAATAGCAGAATAATTATTTTAATAAGATATTTAAGACATATTGAAGTAGAAGCTTTTGAGAAACAAATACAAGAATTTTACAGCATCAGAGTGAAAACAGACACTGGATTTTGCAGCTGTCCTTTTTTAGAAAAAAATTGTTATTAGTAATTCAGCAGATCTGTCCTGGTAGCGGTACACATGTTCTCATGACCGCGGTTCCTACTGAAAGACCACCAGGCCATTCATCTGGGAACTGCATGCTGAATATCTGCTACTTCATGATGCCCTTACTGTAGGTTGTCACTTACCTTTCTTATGCATAGCTGCCCAGCCTATGTGAAAAGTAAAATTATTATATGAACATGGACTGAAAAGGACCATTTAGACCACTGATCCTAGCCCCTTGTTACTGCATTTGACAATTTGATACTCATCTACAAAGGAGCAACAAAAAGCTTGCCAGCTCCCTACAACAACTATAGCACAAGGCCCAAACACACTGATATGCATTGCAGAGACAGCTGGGGAGATCAAGGGTTTCACTGCTGATCTCAGTCTTCGTTAGCAGTTATGCATTCTCAGATGATCGTAACAATTGTAATACACTGTCCTACGGAGAAAGGCAGATAGCACTCAATCATCTGGACCAACCTGAATTTGGGGGAAATTCCTCTGCAACCTCAGCTCTGACAGGGGGTATGTCTAATCTTCTGGGTATATCTCAAAGGCACTCGAGAAATTTATATTTCAGTAGAAGCATCAACGTAGCCTGTCCTGTCTCTAGTTGAGACCTATCTCTGGTGCTTCAGATGGGAGCCAAAAAAATCACAGAAGTCAAGTTTATGGGAAGAAAGGAAATAAAAGATCTCTATAAAGGCCAATAAAAAAATCGGAGGCATGAGATTATACAGCTGTCATGCAAATGAACAGGATGAACAAATGCCTCCTTCTTTTGGAGACAAAGGACAAAAGGACTCATAACAAGTTTAAACTTCTGATACCAGGATCTCCTCCTTAACCTACCATGCTGTCCCATTCAAAAAGCTGTAAGGCTCCATTTTACAGCTAATGAGGATTTTTGCATGTCCTCGCCGCTCTTCTCTGCTCATCAGTTTGAAAATATACTCCATAGCCTATGCATTTGGATTTGTTATAATCTTAAGCAAAAATAATTTTTTCTCTCATTCACTCATTATACAGGATAGGCACTGTATAACTTTAGCAGAATTTCCCTTCCTTCAGTTATTTTCCCAAACATGTGTTGCCAAGTGGGAGCACATACTCAGCTGGTTAAATTGCATTGAAGTAGACTGTCACCTGTTTTATTTAGTGATCTGCCTCTATAAATGCAGACATGTGCACACTGAAGGACCTCAGAAGCACCTTAGCTGGTAAGAGTTTGCCTGTACCCATAAGAATTTATGTTAAACAATGTCCAGTTGTTACCATTTGTATACACAGTGAACACAATTGGACATGATGCTGAGGAGCGCATCTGTCCCTGCCTTTGAATCAAGGCCATCTTCGAACAAGATGTTTGCTGACCTTGGCACGAATGGCCTTTGGTCCTTAATCAGGAGGATATCTTCCCTGCACACACATACAAGTTGAGAGATAATCACGTTCATTGGCCATAAGTATAATGATTTTAATTTTAATATTTTAGTTTGATTTGAAGTAAGAGCTTTTCCTCCTTTTAGATGTCCCTAATACAGTTTATAGGTTTAGAAAAATAATTTGACTTTTAATATGCTCTACTCCAATTTATTTTTTATTTTCCAGTTTAATCGGACTTTTATAACGTGCTTTGTCTTAGAAATGCTGTAGGAATCTACAGGGAAATATTTTTTCAGGTTTTTTTATAATGCTGTGTGTAAGACAAAACTGAATTTGAGCAGTTTCCTCAGCGACTGCTAATAAAGGATGTAGGAGCCCAGTGTTTATATAATAACTTACAGCTGTTGAGAAGCTATTTTAGTCAGTGCATACACCAAGTTTGCAGTTACTGTCTCCAAATACCTGTGGTCTAGCCACTTACTTCAGTCTGCTGGTTGTTTAGCTGAAATAATCTACCCATAGCTCTTCCTTTGGCTCCCTCCCCCCCTGACAATGACCAACTGCAGAGCCATTTAAGGAAACTCAAACACATTTTTTGGACACTTCCGTGACCCCAGCCCAAGCCTCCCCATCACTTTGCCTTGCAGGTTTGGGGTGGCCTGTGTCAAGGGTGGCTGTCGCAGCATGTTCAAATCCACTGGGGGCTGGAGCTCAGGGAGATGTCACCGACAGAACGATCTTTGTTGGGTGGGAAGAAGTGGTGGTTTTTCCCACTTTGAGGCCAGCATGTTAACGTCTGGAGCTCACCCACCCACTATGGATGGGAGGAGAGGATGTAATAGAGGAAGGTAACATATATTGTTTAAAAATACAGTTTTTAATTTCTTTGTGGGCTGAACATCCTTGTTATTTCCTTCTGGATGTTTGATTATTGCATTGGATATTTGATTATTTAATTATGAATTTTTTTTTACAAAAAAATCATTTCATTCAATTTGATCATTACCTCTAAAATTGCCTCATGCTTTTAATATCTAAGTTAGTCAGTTCCTGAAACGGAGCCTATCTTTCTAATGAGCCCCACAGATTAATTTATATGCTTAGTCCTCCCAATTAGTATTATTTCTGATTTTTCTTTTTTTTTTTGGTTCACTGTTCACTCAGTCTGGGATTTCACTAATGCTTTTTTTTTTTCAATCCAATTCTTTTAATGAGCGTTGGAAGCAGTCTAGGAAACCGTGATAGAAGGTAAATGCCTTTTAACAAAAAATAATATAGCTGAGTTATCTGCTGCCTCTGCTGGAGTTAGTAGGGTTGTTATGCTTTTGTATTTGAATTGCTTTGGGATAATAATGTTTTCTACTTGCTTATACATTTTTCATCAGACAAATCAGGCAAAAAGGTTGTATCATACAGATCTGTAACTGTAGCTGCTTTCCTATCCTGTAGCTGCAAGGGAAAGATGAGATACATTTTCATACTTGGAGAAAAAGGGTTAGAGTTAGAGGGGGAAAATGGTATGAAAGCGCAAAGCCTTGGATGTAAGTAGCTAGCCCCTAAAGCAGGTGCTAACAAGACCTTCTTGACAACCACTGAGTTTTGTGCATAGCAGAGGAAAAGTTACAGCTGAAAGAAAAGAAACAGGCAAGGAATAGCATTGTACTGTATCTAACTGGGATTATAGCAGCTGAATGAGTCGTTGTAAAATATGGGCAGCAGAGTGTCCTTTCATGTCTCTCAATGCAGATTGAATGTAGTCCTGACCAAGATGACAAAATTCATTTTGATTGAATAGTTGTCCGTATTTTTAAATTAAATGCATGTGAGGCCATTAGCTCAGCTCCTCATTGAAAGTGGCTGCACCACAGCCCTGCCATATGTTTGGCAGTGTCTGAAGCACCTGGTATCCTCCAGAACAGTCAGTCACATTTGAATGGGGATAAATATTAAACCATCTCTTAGCTTTCTCTTCCAACTCCAGGGTAGGTATTTTTTTACATTAGAAAAAAAAAAGGTAACAAAATGTAAAAGGTTGAGCAAAAAACTGTGTACTTAAAGTATTTTATAAAAAACAGAAAGGGAGAGGAGGACAGGACTGGCAGGGGTTCTGGGCTCCCCCCATGTCTGAGGAAGACAGGATGGGCAGGGATGCAGACTTCTTTCCTTTTCTGAAGGAGACACTGGACCCAAAATTAACAATAATAAATTGTGCTTTTATTGTGGACTTACCATGTTAGTATTAAAGCTAATGTGCAGTTTCTCAGCATGGAACAATCATTCCCACAGGTCCCGTCCCTATCAGATTTTCCTCTCTTTAATATCATTAAGAAACTGATATGCTTAGCTGTATTCTGAGAAGGTCAGTCACGACCTTTGCCTGAAAAATTAGCAAGTTACTTTTCCATTGGATGAGGTTTAAATCTTTAGTGACCCATGAGTCTGAATTCCAGCCAAATAGTCCATGTGCTTCTCCTGGGCCGTTCTTTTTTTGAGTGTTACCATGGATTTATTGTATGGTTTGTGGCTAAAGAGCTATTGACGTGATTTCACAAGGTACTGTTAGAGCAGTCTCGATTACCTCCACCACTGAAAGGTGAACTCAGATGGGAATTGGTGAAAGCGAAGACTAGGACAATAAACAGAGAACAGAGAACCCATCATATGATAGAAGATAAAAGGTCTTTGCTAGTTTTATGAAGCAAAGGAAAGTCTTAGAGAAGATACAGTTTATTTCTCTAAGCATGTCTCCAGGAGGAAAGGGACCTTTTTTCTGAAGGCCAATGCAGCACAAGGATGTAAACCAGATGGGAATACATTCATGTTCGGCATAAAAAGGACCAGCGATGAAAAGAGTGAGAGTCTCAGCTGGACTTATAGGAAGTTACTGGGGACTGTAACCATAGTCTGAAACTAATTTTCTATAACTGTTTTAATAAAGTCTGATAATATTTTTATATACAATAGCAGGTAAATTACCCTGATAAGGAAAAAAAAAGAGGCTTTTCTCATAATTTTATCAATGTTCTTCATACCAAAAATGTCTTCCAAAATAGATTGATGATGAGTACTGAGGATTTCACAACACACTTTCTAGCTGGAAATAGTGCATCATTACTTCTTTTCTTTTTGGTACATTGTAAAGGTGAAAATGAGTTGAGTGCTCATGTTGTTTCACTCATTTTGAGGATCATTTTTGGATCCCACTGGTATCATTCTTCTGCCTACAGCTGCTTCCACAAACATCTCAGTGTGTGGACTGAATCTAAGAAACCCTTGTGTTTCTGCCAGGATTTCTCTCTCATTCCAGCTCCCTACCTTTTAAAGGAATTCTATAGAAATAATGATACAAAAAAGATGCCGTCCCTGGAACATAGTATTTTCTGTCAGTGTTTTACTAACTATAGTGCATGACCAGGTCTTTAAAAGGATGGTTGCTGTTCAGTTTTCTAGATTGTTATTATGACCACGTTGATTTTTTTCTTACTACATTCATCCCTCTTAATCCATGTCCTGTATAGCGTTGAGGTACAAATGAGCAAAAAATACAGCCAGTTTTTCTACCATATTTTTAACTTAAAATAAGCAGTGTGACGTAAGTAATGTAAGTAATGTAAGTAATGTACTCAAATGAAGGAGTTTCAAATCATCACAACTGTACTGACTATTTTTAGTCCAGCTGTGCACTAATGGGCATTACCATGGGAAGATGAGCATTGCCCACCTTGATGACCATGCCTCTCACTGGAGAACCTGCAGAAAGTCTGAAAAAACAGGAGAAGAAAAGTATAGGTGTAACTGCAAACTCATTTACTAGTACTGAGCCCTACTAGAACTCCATAAAAATGAAACCAAAACAAGGATATGGTTATGTCACACATAAACATCTCTACATATCAATATGTTTCATTCATAAGTGGAGCTTCAACCTCTGTGCAATTACACTGCTTACTGCAATAAAAAGGCTGTTCCACTAATAAAGGCGAAGCAAGGTCATTATCTGCATTACTTAACAACAACTTGCACAAAGACTTGTAGGATACATGACGTTTTACAAGCTTCCCAGTGTTTAAAAAATAAAATTAAATAGCTTTTCCACCCATATATATCATTTTGCTGGCTATTTAGAAATTGCAATAACAGCAGCCTTGGACTGTTACTTTATTGTCCTTACGGTTCCAAAGAAGAAATACCTAATTTGAGAACAAACCAAAATAAAAACAACATGAAGGAGGAATTGCTGAGGATGGTAGCCTGTAATTAGAGCTACCATCTGTGTTGAAGTTCCAGGAAAACAAATGCATTCCACACTGTCCCATTGGCTCTGCTTCGGCTCCAAGTGTAAGCTGTACGGTCCCTGAATTTTTTGTATGCTCCATATCTTAACTGGATCACTGTATCATGTGGTATTCTATGCATAAATCAGATCATGCTTGCCAACTCCATAGCTGCTCTATGTGGTTAATAATGCATTGTAGAACAGGTATTGTTTCAGTGCAGTAAATTACTAATATATTTCATTGAACAATTTCACCATAATTTTTTGGAATCATTTGTTTTAAAGGCGTTCAGAGGAGGTTTAGAAATATATGTACATTCTTGATACAGTTTATGGGTTTCTTTGTTTCTGTTTACATTCCTTTAATGGACTAGAGAGAAATGCTTCATTGGTTTGATTCAAGCTTTTTTGATTTATAAATCAAAATGCTGATAAAGGCTGTGAACTGCTCCAGTAATTGTATGTAAGGTCTCAGATACCATCACTGGCTCGAGCATTTGTGATTCCTGCTTCCTGGATTGGCTTACTGCTTCTCCCTGGCCTTTAAAGCACTACTTTAGTCTTGTTGTGCTACAGTTAAATTGCTATCTGGGCATGTTTGTGTCATTACGTGGGCATGGTGACCTTTGGTAGTAAATCATTTTGACTGAACCAGATGGGGTTTAATTGCAAGGAGCAAATACATGCTTGTTTTCAATTGAAGAGACACAGCAATTTAGATCAATTTAAAGTTCTGTTGCAGGAAAACATTCTGAACTGTGTGTTTATATTTCACCAACCCAACTTTGATATATCATCTAGCATGTGGAATTTGTTTATTATATAAAAATATGCATATATTTTTCATTTATTTGCATTTATGTATGTATACAAAAAATGTGTACAGTGATGCATGTTCACAAAAAGATGTGCGTTACATACATGGTAATATAGCTCCATCATTATGAAAACATGGAGACTGGAATTCATCTTAGCTATATTCACCCATCAAAAAGTTGACATCTTTTCTAAGCTGGACATGTAGGTCCCTCTGAAATCTATGGAGAGAGACAGCCAGTTCCAGAGGGTGATCTCTGTTCAGCTATTCAGAATGGGGGATATATGTTTCTCTCCATTGCCTGCAGAGAAAGCCTACATGACTAATTCAGAGCAAACACATAACTTACAGAACGCTAAAGTTAGGGACAGGAAACCCAAGCCAACTGTGTTCTCAGAAGAAGCCTCTTTTGTGGAGCACCATTTCTGGCTCCTGCTCTTGTTTTTTGTGGTGGCGATAATACTGGTGGTGCATACCACCAAGTTAGAAAAGATGTTTTCCACTTGAGATCCGAAGGATTTTTATTTTTTTAAATGGTTACAGGAATGATTAAAGCAAAGAAGAAGTTGTTCATGTTGCCAATTCATCTGTTATTTTGGGTTGGTTTTGGGTTTTTTTTTTTATTTTCTCCTTAAAAATGTCTTTGAAGCAGATAATTGAATAATTGTATAAATGTGACTTGATCACTGAAATCACTGGGTGGACTTTGAAATCATGAGGAAAGAAAGAAAAGGGAGGAGAAGAATTCATGAGATCTACAGTAAAGAGAATTATTAATCTGCAGAAATATGTGCCTCTGTTAATACTGTCTCTGTGAAAAACTGATTTCACATGTTATAATGTGCCTTCTAAAACTGAAAAAATAGGAATGGGTGTGGAAACCTACATTTGTTCAAAGTATGAACACTTTGATCTCTTAAGAAGGCAGATGTAGAATAAAATGTAAATTGGATTTGGAAAAAATGCAAACCCCTGAGAAAAACAAAATTAAAGACCAAAAATCATGTATCCTGGTTTAATGGTGAGACTTGGAAATAACATCTCTGGGCACTTCTGAAAGGAAAACTCAGATGCTTGGCTCAATGTGCAGCACAGAATTCGCCTTGAATGTAAATTTTATCTCCACCTTTGCAGTACAAATTGAGAGCCAAATTCCAGCACTGTCTGAAAGAAAGTTGATATTTTTCTACGGTGACAGTTTGAATCAATAGTTCATCCTATAAGCAAGGAAAATCATTATGACTAAGTTCTGTGCTTAATTAAAACAAAAGTGGAGAACAGGATGTGTCTAGTGCAGGTTAGCTCCTGAGCTACTGTAGAATAGCATGCGGTGCTTTGCAAAATTTGGAGGACATGGTAGGTGCACTAAAAGGAGTGATAACTGCTCTGTGATGCACAGCAACACCTTTCAGAGATAATAATAAACCGGTAAAACTCTTGTTAACCAAGTTAGCAGCATTTTGCTGCTACCTAAGACAAGAGGGTTTAGGACCACAGTAATCTGCAAAGCTGATCTAGTTCAGTGAGCCTCACACTGTGACCTTTGACAAACCCTCTTGGTGATCAGAAGAATAGAGTATCTGGACATCAGAAAGATAAGAATGTTGGGAAGGCATCTGGGTCTGCAAGAAAAAGCAACCAAACTTCCTCCTCTGAAGTTAGTAAATACACCTTTTGTCCAGGTAGATGACGGATAAATTGGATGTATCAACATCTAATTTTCAAAAGTTGCTATTGAATCAATATGCTTCAGTTTCACAGAGGCCAGCTTAAGGAATTTTGTGCTGATTTTCATAGCTTCGAAGTGCTATTGGTTTCTAAATTAGATAAATAGAGTTTCCAAAATTTACGTCAACTATGTGTCAAGTTGGCATAAAAAAGAGAAACACTCTATGTCAGTGTGATTTTAAATAAGTAAGTTAACAGCTAGTCATAAAGGCCATGAAGGGAGTAATTTAGCAGAATGTGAGTTTCTGACTGCAGAATTCCAGTTCTCTGACTTGAACAACAGCATTCCCCACACACTGGGGAATGTACGTATGAAATAAGTATGGGAGTGCCAAGGCCAGAGTGTTGTAACAAAAAAGACCAGATGCAGGAAATTTCAGATTTTTATCTGGATCCGAAATTCACCACTTTGGCCTCTTTCTAAGATTACGTGCAAGTCCCTTGAGTTTTGGGGAGAGTTCAGCATCATACTGCAGGGAAGTCAACGAAGAGAGGCAGACATGAAATGGCAATAGACTTCCGGGATAGCAAGAGGGGGAGTGCTGGAGTTAAGATGCTGCTGCTGAAGACAGAGGTTTTTTTGAAGGGAACTAGATGCAAAGGAGAACTTGGAGAGAACTGGGAGAGGATGAATAATGTGGAAGGAACTTATGTCTCATGATGGCTCTCATATGCCATCAAAACTTAGCTCAGCTTACATGATTAAAGGCAGGCTTGGCACTGAACTGCTCCAAATAAAAATATGGAAAATGAATCCTGCTTTTAATTTTGCAGAAATGAGTCCCAGGAATCACTCAGATACCAGTCTCATTTTTTAACCAAGCCCCTCTGTTCTAAAAGCACACACACCTCTCAGTCTCCCCAGGGAGATAAGTTGCCTCTTTTAGTCTGGTTTAGATCTCAGGAAAAAATAGATAGAGAAGTGAACTGCAAGTTTTTTGTCTGAATAATCTCATGTCTGAACCTTTAGACCTTTATCCATCACTGGTATACAGTCTTAAAACAAAACACTCAATGGGAAACAATTATTGACATTTATCTCTCCTTTAGTATACTTTTTCAGTATACTAAAGTATACTGTATATCATTATATCAGTACTTAGTATATTTCACTGAGTTAATAGTAATAATAGTCAGAAACTTCATGAGAAACCCCACTTTGTGGGGCCCAAATACTTGTTTTTTCTAATCCCTTTGTCTCTGCCATTTTTGGAAGCCATCATTTCTGGGATAATTGTTTATTAACGGGTTTGATGACTTTGGTAATGATCTTGTGCTGAATATAATTAATGAGTTAGAAAAATTTTTAGGTGATCTAAGGCTGGGGATTACCTGAGGAATATTTGATAAAGAATCAAACCTTCCCCTTGTTATTACTAAGTATGTCCAACAAGGTATCATGAAATATCCATCTCACTGTAGGAGAAGACATCAGATGAAGTACTCTGGTTGCAGCTGTGGTTGTAATGGGAAGTGGAACGCCCTCCAAAGACAGGAAAAAAAAGACAGACAAGACCATCCCAAATTCTTTTAAAGGTCAGATGTGGATTCAGGGTTGCAGCTGACATTCCAGACCAGAGGACATCAGTGTGGAGTTGGGGAATTTTCCATTTCTACATTTTACAGCAGATCCCTTTCTTTGTAAAGCAACTACAAGAAAACCTTGACCTATATTCCAAAGATAGGGGAAAATCCAGATCCAGATCTGAAGTTTATGTTTGCTTCATTTCTGATGTCCCAGTAGAGGGACAACCCTTACAATTGGAGTTCTCCAGACAATCTAGAGGCTCAGTGCTATGCCTTTTTTCTCTTTTACTTTCTGTCTTTCTTTCCATTCAAGACTTAACAGAGATATGATGCTTGTTGTGAAAGCAAACTAACCCATCAGACTTAACACATTTTCTTCCGTGATTTCTGGTCATGGAAAGGAGTTTGAAAACTTCTTGACAAACATCCTCCTGAGTTCTTCCTTCAATCCTTTTGGAAGTCTCGTGATGGAAAAACTAGAACCTTGCAAAATAATAAAGAAAATTTACAGGAAATTGTTGGCTTTAGAATGAAAATAGTGAAAAGGATGGAGTAATATTTAAAAAGATGGTATTACTGATTTACTTTAATGCCACATTTGCTGTTTCATTTCAGTGATTTAAACAACTTTCAACAATTAATAGCATTCCCAGTGGATTTATAAGGTATTTCCAGTGCATTTATTCTGTAACTAAACTTTACTATGTTATGGCAAATATAATACCAATATATTGTAGGTCAAATTTACTGTTAGTCTTTAATATTTCACTGCGTGTATTGCATGGCCATGAATGCATGTATGGGGATGTTATGTACATTTTAAAGCTTTTCATCTAGACACATGAATTCTTTCTGCATTAGAGCTTTAGATACTGACTGTTTCAGACCTGTAGAGATAATAGGTTTTTGTTGTTGTTGTTGTTTACAAGACAACACTGTTGATGCTTCACAATTTGTTGTCGTTTGGGGTTTTTTTTCATAGAGAAACTGTCAGGGGAAATTACTTTTTCCTCTCTGGGTAGCAAACCTCTCTCTACAGAAGCAAACGTCTCTCTCTCTTTTAAAAATAAAACTATATTTATGTATTTTCTACACACTTATGGGAGTAATTGGTGTATTCCTCATCATTAAAGCAAAAAAGTAACTGCTATGTATATTACAATTACTCCTCAAGTTTTCTATTTTCAAAAAATGAATCAAGAAAATCTATTTTTTGAAAATGAGTATTCAATATCCCTAGCACACATGAGAATTCCAGGTCCCGGTCAGGGCCACTGTAGTTTAGAAAGTTAGCTGTTAATCTTTTTTAACTGTGGAAGTCTTACAGCTCTCTTCAAATGCCATGTCACTACCAATTCCTTTCACCAGAACCCAACTGCCACAAAATTTGGAAAAAAAAAAAAATCTAGTTCTACAGCAGATCTTCAACCAAGACTGAATATGTTTCATGTGATCAAGCAAGAACAATTCCAATTATTCAAGAAGAGGAGAGCAATGGGGTTTTTTTATGTTACAGAGTACATGAGAAGGTTAAGTAAAGGACTGAAAGAAAGATTACACAGAGGACTTACCATACAGTTCATTGATGGAATGACTGGGGCCTGTGGCAATAGAGTTGCTGCTGAGTAGAAGCAAGGCAACAGATTTTCAAACTATTAGAAACTACCAAGAAGGATGGTTTTCACAGAATTCAAATGGCAAACACAAGTCTGCACAACTGAGGTGTAGTTTGAATATTTCAAAAGTCCTTTATCCCTTTTGAATTAATATATTTTGTATGAGAGGAAGTGAAAGGCATTATTGCAGGGAAGAAGAGAGTCAGGACTGAACTGCTTGATTCATGAGACAGTATTTTTCTCCCCAGAAAAAAAAAAATCTAAGTCTTGCTTCTGCTACAGTAGAATAAGTTTAGCTGAGAATTCTCACCCATCAAAATTACCCCAAAAGTATGCACCAGGGTTGCTCTCTGTCAGTATAGTATTTGATGTGAAAGATTTATCTGCCTTTCTTGGTTTTTGTATCCTAAACTGACAATGGTATATTTTGGATCAAGAAACTGATACCAGTCATTTGTGTTGTGGCATGAAACCTGCACTTGACAGTTCACAATTTCCCATTCAGTCAAGTTGCTCTGTCATGTAAGTGGTGAAGAAAATGCTTTGCCAGGTTCAAAATCCTAAATCTCAGCAAGCTTACTTAGTGATAACATTTAAAAATATGTGTTCTATTCACATGACATTCCTTCTTTTCAGAATCTCTAAGAGACATCCTGCCTTAAGCTATATAGCCTTTCCCAAGACCAGCTTTTGCAGCCTTGCCTGGATGTTTTCTGCTTGGGTACCGAGTCCTTAGATTCGCAAGTAATTGGCACTCCTTTGTGCCAATATTCATGATTCTTAGATTAAACTCTACTGTTTGTCACAATACATGTTTCTCATTTAGATTATCCTCATCAAATTCTGCAGATGGAAGCTGCAGGGTATTTGCACACGTTCCAAGGAGTACAAGGGAAGATTTTTATTGTTTCTATAAGGTTTCTTCTCTTCATTCTCCAGTCGATTATACATTTTGCTTAATGGTAAAGTGACAGTTGCTGAACCAGGTTTTTAAAATGCATGTCTATCTGTCAGTTCTGATGTGTTTCACAGCAGCATGCATTAACTTATCATGCTTGAAAGTACAAAAAGATTATGCTGCGGTGAAATGTTAACAAGGTCATATCATATACACACTAGCTCGTTGCACTTTTCTTCCTTTCATTGCTCCCGTTAGGCATTATTCCATGTCATGCATAAATAATGTTGCTCTAGAGAGAAAGTCAGTGTACTTTATATTACTGGTACTACTATTCTATGGAGACAAGCTGAACTTCTGGAGTGAATGTCAGAACATGTCACTTGCTAAAGTATCGGTACCTAGCTGCCAAAGAGAAGTATAGTGGTTGAATACGTGTATTCATGAATAGAAGATCACTGTCTTCTTTGGATCGCCACAGCAGAAACCATATTGAGATAGTTTTCATATAAATGAGGTTTAGAAAAATCATTGTCTGGCATTATGCATCTGATTTTACTGGACTTTCACAGAGTTTGTCAGACCACACTGGATGAAGCTTGTGAAAGCTCAGAAGAGCAGCACGAGAGGGCAATTCGCATACCAAGGAAATATTTCGCAAACAGAAAGTTTACAGCTACTGAAAACTCTGACAGAGAGTCAGAGATAAATAACCTTCTTTTGATACGATTCTGCAGTGCTATGGTAAGTGTGCCAGTACATCTGCTGAAAGACCTCGTCTCGTCCCTACACTCCTCTGCTCCCAAACATCACCAGCAGCAGGCTTGGACCTCCACAGAGTCATAGCTCCAAGATTTTCAGCCAGTATGATTGGGTCTCTCTGAACCCAAGATCCAGCTGTGTGGGCTGCCCTGTTGCTTGCTTCCCACCCCTTTTTATTTTCTCCAGATGGAAAACTGTGATTTTTAGGCTAGATATTCCTAGCAGGTGTTGTGGCAAAAGGCCTGCTTCTGTCTTTGTCTCCCAAGATAATTTGCCACCCACATGCTTATTTCAGATTTAATTGTAAGTAAATCTAATACGATCCATGAGCATTTGCTTAGAAGTCTGTCACAAAATTTCTTTGCTAGTGTATTTTTTCACATCTCCAATATATTTGGCAGTAAATCTCATTTTGCCCAAGCCTAGGTCAATCTGAAATAAAGTTCTCTATAGCAAATGCTTTATTTCCATGGGTTACAAACAGCAACAATGGTCAATTACAAATGAGAGACCTGTGTAGGGTCATAGAGATCTCTGAAGGGGAAGATGTAAGTTTTGTTATGCGCAGAGAACAATAGCATATTCTGTATTATTGTTGTTGATCTCACAAATGCTCCTCGGTTATTTCAGCTTTAATGAATGCTTTTGCATAGATAGTCATTATATTTTACTGAATAATTCTGAGAAAGGGGAGAGGAAATCTAATGTAAAAGACAGGTTCAAACTAATGCCAAGATTAATCTGGTTACCTTAAGGTAAAGAGTTGCAGATCATGCAGGTTCCCCATCATACACACAGCTCCATCCAGTCCTATAGTCCCTGAGCTTGCTGCCAGTCTGCCAGCCATCTCCAGCTATTATAGGCACAAAAAATTAAGGGTTGACTTCCTGCAATATTTGGTGATGTAACTTGTACAGCGTTTGGTAGTCTTTGTAATGAACTTTGACTCTGTGCTTATAACCACATGAGTCTTTAACAAATCTACAAGATAACTAACATAGACATAAATAGATATGTAGGGTAAGAGTGATCTATTGTCATTCTTCTCTGTTAGGCTGGTAGCACTAGATGGTATTTATAGTTCTTCATTCAAAGAAGAAAAATCTCAGTTTCTGGCTCTTGGAAGACGGAAACTCCTGGATTAGAAGAGTGTGGGATAGGTAGCAACTTATCTGGATGAGAGAGATAGGATTTGATTTCTTCCCTGAGACCATGAGGTAAAGCTATTTTAAACTCAAGATTTCTAGTTCATTGTAAATCTTGCGTCTCAAACCAGGTTTTCTTCAATATAACGAGAAAAGTAAAAAATCTTGATGTAAAAGTCATTCTGAAAAATGTCTCGTTTTGGGGAAAAGTGACTAGTTCTCTGTTTTTCTAAAATAAAATAGAGAAGCAATTTCCCGGTTCTCTAATGGAGCCCTTTGGGAGTGGTGTAAGTCAAGAGAGTGAGCAATGAAGCAGGTATTTCAGGAATCAAAGACCCTCAGCCTCAGGACAACCTCACTGAGATTAGGGCTCAGAGGAGAAGTGTCCACACTTTTCCTGCTTGCCCTGGATCTTTCATTGATGGAGAGTCAAAGCAGAGTCATGATGGGCTTGATCGGGAGCTGCAGCTTTTGGGAACTTCTTGTATCTCTTGTGCAGCCTTGGGGTGGAACTGCAGTAGGAGTAAAGCCCTGAAAGTCCAGGAGTACCTGGAATGAGGGATTTCACATGACAGAGCCAAGCCACATATTGAAGTCTGTCCTTCAAGCAAACTATGAGACCATTTGGCAAGAAGTCTGCTAAATTTCTGATGCACCTTGGACTTTATTTCACTGCAAATCCTTCTCAGCTGACTAGTTTCCACAAAAATCTTCAGCTTAGTTGGATCTATTACTTTCAGATCAAAAAAGTTTCATCAGAAAATTCTGGATCAGTATTACCACTGAGTCCATTTGGATTGCATTACTTGGGGACTGTCTCAATAAATGCAGACTATTTAATTTCACTTTAGTTTACATTTTCTAACATGGCTGTTTGGAAAATAAAACTTCTGTGCCCCATACAATTCCAGTTTCAACATTTGTTTAATCTTGGAATGGAATATTTTAAAATATGAACAAACTGTTTAATTTTATGTGAATTTATGTAATCTAGATATCAGCAACAGACTTCCATTTTCCTGTGAAATTGTTCAGATTTTGACAAAACCTTCGGAAAAAATGTCACAAGCTATTTTTTCTTGTTTCTGATTTAGTTTCTGCTCCTCAGAGACTGCTAAGTTGAATCCATACTTTCGAATCAGGAAATATTATTCCTCCAATGAATTATCTATGAATAATGGAAGTTAAATAATTATGAATTTGTGCCCTACCTGTTCTGCTTGTCCTTTCTGCGTGAGCTCTTGGACTTTCCAGCTTATTTTCTCCCATGAAGCAGTCATAGTGCTCCTACCTTTTTTTTTTTTTATTTGGATGGACACAGTTGGGTCCTTCGAAAAAATTAAATGGGAGGAGGAGGCACATGAAATTGAAATTTCCCAGGCCTCGCTGCATCCTGTATAAGTGACCTGCTTTAGGGTTTCCACAGGGACAACTCCACATGTATCAACTGGATGTATCAAAAATAATGTTGGCAGATGCCAACATGTACCATCTCCAAAATATGCCAGAATAAGAATCTGCTGTGTGCAGTCACTTTTTACTCAGTCACTGTTGCTTCATTAAGTTTTTGCTTTTTTACCACTTCATACCAGTTTTAAACCACAGGTCATTACTCCCTCGTTTTGTAGACTTTCATTTTCCTTGAAAAATTAAACTGAAGACAAATAATGCTTGTGATTTCTATGGTATGACTAATGCCTTTGGACTTGGACTTCCAGATAACCTCTGCCAAAGCATAATGATTTCTGTAGTCTCTGCAGTGAAGAGGATTATTAGCAGAAAGCAATATTTCAGCTTTTTTAGAGGGAGGAATTCAGCACATAGTCTGATATATTTATGACTTCAAGAAAGCAACAAAACTGGGGAAGGTTTATTTTTCATCGTGAAGGTGATGTTTGATTGCTGTTGAATACTTTTCATGTATTTTTAATAGTTAAAATTCAATATTCACTGAAGGATCAAAGCACAACAGGCCAAATACTACTCTCAGATGTGTATGTTTGGCTCATACTTTTCTGGGATCATCTCAAATTCGAGGCACAGCCTTTTGCGTTGGGAACTTTGTAACCTGGTGAAAGCACGGAGCTGCTGCTCTACTTGGCAGCAATACCCCTCCAGCTGCTCTCTCAGTGCACAGCCCTGTGCCAGCAGTGCCTCTGGGCTCGCGTGCAAATCCCCAAGAGGCAGGAAGCAGGCAGAAGAAAGGAATGGATCTTAAACCCATCTTTCTGGGGTATTTATTTGCTTAGCATGCCCCAGGCCCACAACTCTTCATGCTTGCTTCTCTCAGCTGTCCCTCACTCTTGCACTTTCCACTCCCTTTCACCTCCCATCTTTTTATCCGACAGCATCACTTTTATCAATAAAATCTCTCAGTGTCTTATCCTACACCCCCCACTCCCCCCACCCAAGCTCTGTTGGGGGCAGCAAGTAAGCCTGCCTGGTCCTGCCATGCCCCTCAGAGGACCTGTGCATGGCAGATGCTCTCATACCCAGTCTGACCGTTCTGTACCCAGCACATCCACACTGCAGGGGCTGCAGGCATTTCTGTTCACAAGGCTAGACACCACTTTTCCTGTGAGGTGAAGCCAATTTGTCCACGAGGCCCTGTGTTTGCCATGTGGCCTGCACAGACACAGCTGCCACTTGTAAACCCATCTGGATTGCTGCCACATGCACCCAGTGATACCTGTTTGAGAGAGCAAAAGCTGGCTTTGAAGTTCATCAACTGGGGCATTGATCTGGGATGAAAAAGAGAGGAATTTCAGTTCTCCATCTTCCAATGCGTATTTAAATGTACTTTAACTCCATTACAATTATCTGTTGGAACATAACTGACTCCAGATTTTCCTCTCCACTGTAAGCATGAGAATATAGAGACATCATGAGAGTAATTTCCTTTCTAGGTCAGAATAATTTTTAATTTCTCCATGGACAGTGGAGCAGCAAGAGCAATTTCCAACACATTTATCCCAAACTAACATGGTGGCCAAGTCACTTGTTTGTGCAGGTCTTGATTCACATCCCTTCAGGCAGAAAAGGAAATTGAACGTGATTTTCCACATTCTAGGTCAGTGTGCTAAACCTATGGCTGTGAAGTGAAATCAGGTATTCTCATTGTATTTAGG
>NW_010389478.1:31435-40909 GCF_000710305.1 Buceros rhinoceros silvestris
AGGGAAAGAATAAATTGTATGCCTAGGAACTGGAGGAAGTAAAGCTGAAAGTATACAGGTTTTGCCTCTCTGGTTTCGCTTTGGACAATGGGTGCCTCCTTGTTATATTCCTTTTTATTAATCATATTGTGAGATGCCCATCAGTGTCTCCATGTCATAGAGACAGTGAATGCACTCAGTTCAGGGCTGAAAGTCCCAGTGCTGGGGAGGTTCTAACATTGCATTCAGAAGTCTTGTTGCATTCATGTCCCCTCCATGATGCTCTTCATGAGTTGTGTTGGGTGAGCAAGTACGGAATCTATTTTTCAATCTATTTTGCAAATTTTGAGGTGTACCTAAAACTGTGGGCTGAGATAGCCAAAGCTCCTGCCTGAAGCAGGAAGCCGGTGGTGGGTGTATGGATGGTGCCTGGCTGTTCTCTGCTGACAGCAGCTGCAAGGCAGGAGCTGAGCATGAGGGAAGCGTGCGTCCTGCAAGAGTAGCCCTGAGGCCAACCTTGCAGGCAAGGTTTGGGAGTGATATGTGAAAAACAGAGTGAACAAATAAAATTAGTCCAAATGTTGAGTGAACATCTGGCATGGGTACTTTCAAACCATCACCTGTACTTCATTCTGTTTGTCAGCGTGCCTCATTGATTTTCAATGTACAAAGCAAACAAATGTGTCTGTCAGCAGGATGATTATCCTCCATGTATTTTTTCCCATCTCTGAACATGTTATTTATGGTGTCCCCTAAAATACTTCACTAATGTTAGGATTCTAAGCAAATACTTCTGTTACTTAGAGACATTCATGAGGGTGGATTAAATTTTTTTCAAGCTTTCAAAGATTTTTGCTTGCTACACCTAAATATCTATTGCGTGTCCTGCTGCACTGTCACCATTCCCAAATGTTCCCAAGATATTACTCTACACCACCCCTTTTCCTCAATTTCGCTATAAGCCTGGCATTTTGGATCTCTGTGCAAAGCACCTGGGAAAATCCATCTCCCAGATGATGATGGTATCTATTTCATTTGGAATAAAAATCACTGAAGGGGCAGGAGGGCATGCAGAAAATTGCAATAATTCAGGGACTGATTCAAATCAATTTATTTCATCACTGATATCAGAAGAGGATTTTCCCAACCTCTGTCTTATTCTGATCTTACCATCAGAACACTTCCAGGAGATACCAGACTTCAGCTATTATTTTCCTCTGTACTCTCCACTAGTGAGGCCACATCTTGAACACTGTGTTCAGTTTTGGGCCCCTCACTCCAAGAAGGACATTGAGGTGCTGGAGCATGTTCAGAGAAGGGCAACAAAGCTGCTGAAGGGTCTGGAGAGCAAGTCTTATGAGGAGCGGCTGAGGGAACTTGGGTTGTTTAGCCTGGAGAAAAGGAGGCTGAGAGGAGACCTTCTTGCTCTCTACAAATCCCTGAAAGGAGGTTGTAGAGAGGTGGGGTCAGTCTCTTCTCCCATGTGACATGTAACAGGATGAGAGGAAACGCCTTGAGTTGTGCCAGGGGAGATCTAGGTTAGATATCAGGAAAAATTTCTTTACAGAAAGGGTTGTGAACCATTGGAACAGGCTGTCCAGGGAGGTGGTGGAGTCCCCATCCTTGGAAGTGTTTAAAAGCTGTGTGGATGTGGTGCTGAGGGACATGGTTTAGGGACCATGGCAGTGTGGGATGAACGGTTGGACTCAATGATCTTAAAGGTCTCTTCCAACCAGATGATTCTGTGATTCAGTGATTATTAGCTGAGATCAGAAGAAACATCTGAATGTGGTTGTTCTGAAGACAAGACACTGGACTTATGGAGTTAATTTTGCCTAGAGAATCGCTTACAGAATCCTGATCTAGCAAGTGAAGAAAATGTGTACTCAAGCACAAAACCAATGGAATGGAAATGAAACAATCAACTAAATTTTTGTTTCTGCAGCTAGACTCACCCTGAATATACCTCACAGGAGCTAAGCGGGCTGTGGCTCTTATCCAAGACTTCTAGCACCCATAAGAGCAATATGTGCAACTCTGAAATAGCAAAAAGTAGCCAATACCCACAAAAAGCTTTTATTTCTGAAGCTGACTAGTTCTGGAAGTCTGCAATGAGGGAATGGTTTATAAGGAAATATATATTTTTTAAAACCATCATTACAAAATACTAAACTAGAGTTCTGATATCAAATTAAATACGTTCTCCAACATAGAAAAGCATATTAAAAAGATTAACATAGGTCTATAATAAAAGCAAAAGACCAAAACATGGGTTTATAATACAAGAAAAAAAAAAAAGGAAAATTGTTACCTTCTAACCCTTTCTTCGAAATAATCAAATCATGCCTAATAGATTCCTGCAATATAGACCAATTTTAACACATTCAAGGGTTAAGAAAAGTCAGGGTGGGCCACTAACATGGGAAAGAAATTCTTGTTGTGCTTGGACTCCAACAAACTATGAAATATTTAAACACAAAAAGCTATTTCCTCAGTTACATGGCAACATTGCAACTTTAAATATTAAAAACCATAGCACTCTGGTATTCTAAGCAAGTACAAGAGTTCACTGACACCAGATACCTCTCGTCTTCTCTTGCTGGAGTGGTAAAAAAGATACTTTGCTGTAAAAACAGAGACTACTGAGGAATGCATACTCCCCAGATTCCTTCCTATCAGAGTTCGGAGAAAAGAAATATCTATCTAGGTATTTATATAGCACCATTCTCCAGAGTATCTGGATTCGTGGAGTGAGTAATGCAAGAGGGACCATTTGTTTGTTATGGGAATAAGGTACATAATGTAAGATAGTCAGGAAATATCCCCTGTGACTGTGTATCACCATAGCTCGAGTAAATAGCAGTTATGATAAGATAATGAAAAGGGAGAAAACATATACTGCAACTTGCTGTTTCTCAGGTCAAAAAGTGACACAAAAATATGCAAAAATCTGAGAGTGATAGCTGGAGAGAAATTCGTCCATGCAACTATGATGATGCCTCCTGTTTATAAAACAATCTCTCTATTCCCAGTCAGGTAGGGCAGATATTGTGGTGAATCAGTTTGTAGGGCAAAGGCCAGAATTAAATATCTTAAGATATACCTGTTACTGAGTTCAAATAAAGAACCTTCAGAGGCAAGTACTGCAGCACAGCTGTTAACACGACTCCTGGCTTTGCATTCCATCTAAAATCTGATGAAAATTCTGCTTTTATATGGCTGACTTGTTGAGTTTTGTGGTCTGTGCAGCAGCTCTCCCAGTAATATATTCTCTAAATCAGTTTCAATCTTCTGCCCACCACGATTCTCATCTTTTACTCTTTCCTCTTCCATATCTCTCCTTCCCTCACTCTGTTCATGATAGCTGCTTCTCCTAATTGTTTTTCTCATACACCTCTCTTTAGTCTCCTCTCATAGCCTGCACAATAAGAAATCCCTTGAGTAAATCAGTGACAAAAATGAAGAAAAACACTATAAAGCACAGGTCTGCCCTGCAACAGGACTGTACAGTACCGGCAGTTTTGCTCCCTGGGATGGGAGAAGGCATAGCAAGGGCATGGGAAAATCCTGCCATGCCCTCTTCATCCATGTGAAACCGCAGGAACTCCCAGCACTGTTGCAGAGCTCTTCCTACCACTACTGATCCCCATATGTCAAGTTAAAACAGCTCCCAACATCAGTCCTCTGTATCAGGGTCCAGGAATACCTATTAGTGCTCAGGGATGCTTAAGGCTTTTCATTTTAATACTTAAGATAAAAGGTGTTATCTACTGTAAATGCAAAGCCTAACTTGTGAAATCAGCAGAAAGTTTCCAGTGCTTAAGAAAAAATAAATCAGAAAGTGAAATTGACTTTTTCCTTCCAGCTTTGCCTGGAACAGGTCTTGTTTGTCAATGAACACTATATAATCACCTCACTGCAGCTTTCAGAGTTTCCTGGTACAGGAATAAAACTACAGCATGCGCTATCTATAATACTGCAAAATACGAGAGCACAGCCAGTCTGGGAATATCGTTAGCTAGGCCTCATTAATAAAATAAGGCTAATGATTTATTCATATCCAGGACAATGAGGGGACAATGTAGAGCAGTTACAGTAATGGTAAGGAGATGCTGGGGGGGAAAAATGTGAACACTAATGGAAATTGTTTATGCCTCTTTGTACAAAACAGTGTGGGTGATTTTTCTGACCAAATCAGTACATTAAGGCACAGAAATTCCTACTCTACCTTTTAAGATAGGAAATAAAGAATACTTCACATTAATATACGAATATATGATCACTTCAGTGCCTTAGTGCTCATTTTCCCACACACAATCTTTATTTTATCTTCCCATCCTTGTATTCTAGAAGCCTTGAACTTGCTACTGTAATTATGAATGCAGACATTATTGCTGTGAAAATACTGCTCTGAAAATGTTCTGTGAAGACACTGTTTGAAATGGTTACTATTTAAAGCTGACTTAGCTGTACTTCTGCTGCGCAACGTTATGTAACGTGTGCCCTTCCAGAATGGTGCTGTAACTTTTTTAAACCAGGGGTAGAATTGTTGGGGGTTTTTTTGCAGTAGTGTGGATTTTTTGCTCAGAAAGCAGAGTATGTGAGCTGTGCTCTTCTCCCCTCAAAATCCATGTGATGATCATCAAGTAAAGTCATGGAGTTTCTGTAGTCACCTTCAAGGTTATTTAATATCTAAACAGTGGCTATATTTTGTTTGGGTTGGTGGGATTCAGCAGTATCAAGAGTCCTAACCTGGGTTAACGTCACTCCAGTTCGGAGCAAGGGCCATGCTCCCTGTATCCTTGTTCACAGCTTCCCAGTACCAGCTGCAAGTCACGTTTCTTTTTTCAGTCATTTTGCTCTACCAGATGTTTTGCAAACAGATGACATACATACTCTTTCTAGAGAGAAACTTGGAAGAGAAGAGTGAGTTGAAAGCTGTCAATATCTCCTGGATCCCGTGAGCAAGCACTGGTGACCTGAAGGGTGGCACATGACCACGTGCATGCCTTCACTGCTTTGGCAATTCGAGCTGGTGTTTTGTTACTGGGCTGCAGCATGACTATGAACATGGCTAGCTGCAGCGTGTTATCCGATGAGAAGTAGCTCATTACTTAATTTTGAACTTGCATCTATGCTTAAATAAAAAAGAAGAAAATGCAAAGAAGAGATCAATGATGCACTATCAATGAAAGCATTACATTACATGACCTAGAACTCTCCTATAGAAATCCTACTGATAAAAAAATGGTTATTTCTCCTCCATACACTAATCCTCTGTTACTACTATATTTTCTGTATCTGTACTAGTGAGTGAAATGGAATGGGGCCAAGCAGCTGGATCTGAGACGTGGTGGCTTAGTGCTGCTTGTGTCCACATGCTGGAACTGTTTTCCCTCTAGGCAGAAGGCCTCTTTTGTTGCACCTGATTGAAATAGTCCTTGGCCCCTCTTACAGTCCTAAACCGGCCAAGCATTGTCTAGAGAGGGATATTTGGCAAGAAAGGTGCTAGTAACTATCCAGCACAGAGGATGGCATGGCAGGGCAGTAGTGTGGCCCTTGTTCTGTCTAGTTAACTAGCATCCATGTAGTCCTTAACATCTGCATTCTCTCTTCTGCTGCAGGACACAGTTTCAAGGCAACTATGAACTGCTGAATAGGCTTTGATTGCCCTAATTCCCAGGAAAGCGGGTTCACTTTCAGGCCTCAACTTCTGCAGGTAAACGATATCTGTCAGATATCGTACAGATCAGACTGTACCCCAAAGGCAGAGGAACCAGCTGAGATTTCCCTGGGTTATGGCAGCAGGCACATTAAACACACTCTTGGGTAAAATCCTGGAAGGAAATACATTACTGCAGTGTTCACCTCCACAGCAGGTAACACGTAACCCCCCTAGTGCAAGCTGAATGCCTTGTCCCCATGAAGGGCACAAGCAGGGCGAGAGCCATGAATGCCAGCAGGGAAAATGAGAAACAGCAAGGGAAGTGTAGGGTAAACTTTGCAGGGGTAGTGAACTCTGGACTGTAGGTTATGTAACCTGACCTTATATAGCCTGGCTTCTCCAGGCTATTCTGATTATTTCCCTCCATGCTTTTTGCCTCCATATTTTCTAATTTCTAATGCCATGTTGTTTGGAGCTGGTTGATGCACACGTTTACTACTTAAAGAAAACCCCACAGCTTTTCCAAAGCAGTTTCTGTTCTTATTTCTTCTCTCTGCCACATACCTGAAACCATGTTGAAAAATTGTGAAGTGGCAGCTAGTCTGTGGAAAAAAATTGGAGAAAATGGAAAGGCAAACTAGCATAACTGTCAGAAAAATCAGATGATCTGAAGAGGGGAAGCGGAAAAGTTTGTTCCTTTTTAAAAGAAAATATTTTACAGCGAAGAATGCAGAAGGTGAAATCACATTCTTTGACCAGTTCCAGTGCTTTGAACTGGGATAGAGGAACTGTCAAAGAAGCTTAAACGACCATTGTCCTCTCTTGTACGACTATTATTTCTCCACTCGGTTTGATAAGGTCATCCACAAAATTTCGATACAAAATGTGTATTTCACAATATTATTGTGCTCTGTACATCAGGGTTTGGGTTAAACCTATTAATAAGTACTGTAATTACACAAGCTATAAAAACAGATTTTACTTTTATGAAAAGGGTCTGCCTCTGATCTCACTCTTGATTTATATACACAGAAATCTGTGATGGATTGAGCCCCACTTGAACTAGAGAAGTGGGGGAGCTGCGTGCAATGGCAGTCAGGAAGCAGAGGGGAAAAATGTTAAATTGCTCTGGTGGCTTCCCTTGTAAATCTGTCCTGTAAATTATTGCATCAAAGTCCCAGGAAGCTGCAGTGATCAGAATCTAGTCTCAAGGCTATGGCGCTGTAGCAAATCATCCTGTGATCCCCAGGATGAGTGAAAGCTCAATGGGCTTTTGAATTGCCTGTAATTCACCTCCTGAACATGTTAATACTTCTTCTTTAAACACGGACAGGGCCGCAGGAACAAATGTCTATCTGCTACTCTGTGTTATCTCTTCCGTGTTGCAAGGCACAGGAACAGCTTTCCCTGCTGTCCCTCCTGGTGGCTCTTTCCAAAGGGTTTTTGGACCCCGTTTTCTCACTCATGATCCTGCAGTCAAAGACATCTCATTTCTGAATGTTGAATGTTTTGGCAGATCTGCTACTCTGACGCTTCCCTGGTGCAATGGATCAAGAATTCTGTCTCATGCAAGTGCTTTGCATCCTTGTATGTCCTGCGCTGGGGACATTCGTTACTGGTGGATACCTTTCTAGCCTTCATGCCATCTGCTTCAGAAGGTTTCTGCTTGCTCTTACACCTGGAGACATGAGCAGATCTTGTTTCTCAGTGTTTGTATAGTCTGTGGTGATGTTGTTTCAGAATGTTTCTGTGCGACAAACACTGTGAGTCCTCCTCCCCAAATGCTTTTTTTTTCTGCTTTGTCTGCCTTTGTCTGTAGATTTCTGGAAAACATCAGGGAGTACCTTAAAGTTGCCAAGTAAGTCTAGCTCTTCCCATCACTTCCCATCACTCCAGCCCTAATGTTCTTTGTGCAGTTCTCCCTTGTATGTTTACTTCATAGCTTATTTTCTACAGCCAGAAAGGAGTACAGAAACCAGAAATGGGTTACCCTTAGCAAACAACCACCGATTTACTCTTAAAAATGAGAAAGGGATCCTCACTAAAATGTCAGAAATTTTATACTAGGGCGCAAAAACAACGCCAAGAATTTTACTTTAATTTTTATAATGCTACAGAAATTTAAAAGAACTTGGAAAAGCTGTCATCAGCTGTCACCTCAGGATGGTTATGCTTTGGAAATGGTGCAAATTTCAGGACTTTGTCTCACACCTCTTCTTCTCTACAGTTTTTAAGGTGACTGCAGCCAGTTTTGGACAAGCAGAAGTTTATTATAAATAACACTTCAAAAAATAGTCAGTGCCTTTAATGAAGCAATTAAACATCCACGTTGTATAAAACACATACATATATTCCGTAATTATTTTCAACCACAAACTGGTTTTCTCAATTTCCCTGGGAAAAAAATCCAGATATTTCATTTTACAACCGGTCTGTTAACATTACCTTTTGATTTTTTAATGAGCTAACTTACTGGTCTTTATTAACAGTTGTCTTCATCATGGTTTAAAAAAATAGATGTACGTGCATGGTGCGTTATGTAAGGTAAATTCAGTAAAGACGTACCAACATTTGAACAAACTTACAAAGCAAATCATGCAGGATTATTGCAGAGGAAAATGGAAAGAAATCTGAATATGAAATATTCATAAGAATAAGAAATCTGAATATGAAAGTACCAAATTCAGATAAATTTGGCCATTTCAAAATTGTCAAAATTGTACTGTACACAAACGCATAGGAGGAATGCCTCTCTCTTTCTCTCTCACCAGCCCCACTGTAACTTCAGGGCAATGGTACACAGAAAGTCAGGAGTGAAGCTGCTATTTAAAACTCAGTGGCTGCGCAGTGTCTTACTGTCAAATGATCAGTCCTCCTCATCAGCAGATTATCTGCAATTACAAATAAATAAGAGCTATTTCTAGATGGCAGGCAAGGAAAATGCCAAATTTCCCTTTACTACTTTGGGCACGTCACAATCACTGTCGTGTCCTCTTGCATTTGTGGAGGAGGACTGCAGTCTGTCTGTATTCTCACTCCTCTGTGCAGGAATTTTGACCCTACATCATGGACTTTCTGCCAGCAGCACAATCCTCATGTGGTATCTGGATAAACTGATCTAAATACAAAAGCCCGTCCTTCGCTATAAATAGAACTGCCACAGCCGATCAGTTTTATTTATGTCAAGTTAAACAAAATTCTGCTTTTTGGCTGAGAGTTAATGACTTTCAGCCAAAAGCAAATTCTTACCTTTGAGTTATATAAACCCCCTAAGTAGGCCATTTATAATACAAATACTAACGGACATGCAGCTTCTATGCAGTGCCTCCAGCAGAAAGATTGGCTAAATATCACAGGAATGACAAAATGGTGCTTGATGGTGGATATGAGCCCCTTGCAAAGCCCTGTGGAGGAGAGGAGATACCGGGCAGAAGGCTAAAGCTAGGAGACACTTATTTTTAGGCTCTGTTTTTTTAAGGAGAGCAAAGGAATGGAGAGGGAAAAACAGTGTCAACAGTTCATCCAGACTTGCTTTTCGCATTTGGGAGAAGCTGAGCTAGACTGAAACTATAACTATGATGGGATTTAAGAGTAGACACTATAAAGGCAGCCACAATCTATACCTGTAACAAGGAAGGGTACTACTAGGAGGTTTCGATGTAGTGAAACTTGAAAAATACATTCATTTTTGCCCAAAGGCAGAGGCTGGCATGGCAGCTTGGGGACCAAGACGGTAATGGCTCCTGAGAAGAAAATGTTCCATAAGGTTCCAATTGCCTTTAAAAAGCCGAAACATTTGAAGGACTCTTTGGTGTTGTCCCAGGTTCAGC
>NW_010389478.1:40993-46014 GCF_000710305.1 Buceros rhinoceros silvestris
CAGCAGAAGGAAACCTCTCACATCTGTAGGTGTTGCTGCAGATAACACAAACTGATGGAGAGGAGAATAGGCCAGAGGTGGAGGGAGGTGTTACTACCACATAAACTGAAACCGGAATAAGCAGAACTCGAAACCCCCAAAGTACTTTTTTTCTGAAGAACTCTGAGTAGTTTTAAATCCAAAAAAGGGAGAAAGGGGAGAAGCGGCAAAGAGGCATCAGGAGGAATTTTTTTTCCAGGAGGTCAGTCTCTCTCAGTTATTTTGTTGCATTGTTGACTAATGTAATTGAAGTATATATAACTGAAACAGAAAAGGAAATATGCCTTCTTCAGGGACCCATTAATTTCTTAAGGATAAAGCGTTTGCAGGTTCAAAGGCTTTGTTAAAGCTTATTTTAAATTTAAAATTTCCGTTGCCAAGGGATTGATTACCATTCTTGCTCCAGCTTTGTCAAACAATAAGTCAATCCCAATCCCTTCAAAGTTTTGTAGTGATGTATGTATGACATTCAGTTAATTGTAAAAAAAAAGCGGACTGTCTTCTATACTCAAGGACAGCTATTTCAAAGGAGGCCTGCAAATGTTCTTTCAAATGTTTGAAATCTTGGAAACCATAGCACTTGTATCCACTATTACAAGTCAGAGTATTCTGAGGTATCATAATTATTTTTCAATATTTCTTCTTATTGGGAAAATTACATAACATCATATCTGTCAATATTTTGGGGTATATGCAGTACTGGATAATAACATAATTTCAAGCCATTTAATAGAAATGACATAATCCTGAAAAAAGCTCTTGTGGCAGGCTTAGACTCCTGTTTTTCGCCTAAATTCTGGGTTTTTTTAATATGACCTCATCACCCTGACTCATTCCTCTATCCTCTAACTGGCATCTAGGTCTGTATGTGTCCTGGAGCAGGAACGGGCTTTTCTCTTACAAGGACTGCTACAGTGGGACTCTCATTTTCTGTTGCAGCTGTGTGGCATTCCCATCATAGCAATAAATAAAAGGATACTTCATTTTTCTTGTTTTCAGAATAAACTGAATAACAGGATCAATTCATGCATATATACACACACACACACACAAAAAAAAAAAACCCTTAAAAATCTGCTTCACATAAAAAATGTAGCAAATTAAATAATTATTTTTGTTTTTCAGAATTTTGATCTTCCAAAGAAAATTCATATACTTGCTTTCAAATAATTTTTTTTTGCAATTTCGTGTTAAAGCTAACCTCGTAGAAAAAACCCGTTTAATTAAAAAAATACAAAACAAACTTGTCAAAACCAAGATGATTTGTTATTTCTATTACTGTAGTAACTAAAGACCTCAACCATATTTCCAAGTCAAATCAAAATGATTTGTTCAATATCTTACACCTCACTCAGTAGGACTACAGTGCACTCTACCATGGAGTAGTTTCTTAAGCTTCAGACTGCATTAAAGGAGGATTTTTCAAATAAAAGTACATTTGGAGCCTTGGTTGCATTTTTTAATCAGAAGAAAATATTGCTGTTTACTTTTAATTTTCTACTCTCCAAATGTTCTAAAATGGAGCTGTTATTAAAGATGGTGAGATGAAATTGGCCTGAGCTGGAAAATATGCTTCTGGACTCTGATTTTGGATGGATATCATGTGTTCTGGCTCTCTTATCTGACATGGATGAATTGGTTTTTGAGGCAGGAGGAGATGGGAACAGCAAGGGAACCAATGACATAAAATATTGGCAATTCTTGAGATTTTATTATGAGTTTTAAAATGTTTGATATTTTTCTTAAAGCCTCATCTGTGGAATGAAGCTATTAATGGCAGCTTGACGTCCCATTTCAGGAAAAGAATTGTAGCCTTCATGATTGCAATCACTGGCATGACTCTGGAAATTCAAACCAGAAGGAAAATAAAAAGCATAAAAATATGCCATTTTGAAACATGATTTTAAGGTTCTCTCCTGAATTTAGACAATCAGTTCACGATACCTTTGGTGCCAGTGATTGTGGCATCTGTCAAAACAGCATCGTATGTATGGGTTGGAGATGGAGAGAGCAGTGGGGCCAGCAGTGCCTGCTGGGGAGCTGGCGAAGGAGCCCCGAGACACCTAACTCCAGCAGCTCCTCTCACCACCTCCATGCAATACTTATGTGCTTTTAAGTTTTGGGTTTTTTTTCCAGCCAGACAGGCTAGAAACTGGTTATTTAAGCCACTGCAAGCTCAGAGCCTGAGGAAGACAATGACCCTGCATGTACTCCCTGGGAAGCCTCCCTCTCATCTGGAGGTGGAGGGAGGTAGGTAAGTCTTTTAAGGTGCATTAAATAGGCAAAGTCACTGTTTACAGTCAAAAGCTGCTTTTTAAGATTTCATGAGTTCTTTATTTAAAGACAAGCAAACAAATTCAGGTCACCTCTTTATCCCACTTAATTTAGGAAGGCAACACTTCAAGCAGATTTTTCTCCTGTATTTTTCCTGCTGGAATCATCATCATCTTGTACACTGAATTGGGGAAAAATGAGAAAGTGAGAAAGGCTGAACTTGGTTCATGTGGTATTTTAGATTAGATGAATGGCAAGGTAAAACCATGCTTTCCAATCCTCTAGAGTCATTGCAAGACAAAAATCTCACCTGATGACTCTCACAGAAAGCCCTGCAGCAGATTAAAGGAGGAAATTTTTCTTTTCACCTATATAGGAAAAAAATTAAAACTCCATCACAGACCGCTTGTTGTGCTCCAGTTTGCTCCATTTTTCCTCAGCAATAGCCATGTATCATCAAGTTTGCTGGGATAAATTATAGCTGGTCTCCAAAGCATAGCCCCCACCTCACTGGGGAGCCAACGGTTGCCTTGATGAATTACTCATCTACCCTCCCAGCCTTCTGTAACGAAGATGATTTGTGTGGGTTGCTATGGCCATAGTAACAAAACTACATTATAGGAGAGTACAAATAATACCTCCTTGCCACAGGCACCTTATCGTGTAAACTAAGTGAATACACACAATACCAGCATAGCAACAGGCTGGGAGAAAATCTGAGAGGAGAGAACATGAGGAAATACTGTTCCTGGAATATGTCTTTTATAAATAGAGCAAGAGCTGATGAACCAAGTTAACAAGAGCACAGGAAAAATAAGTTTTGTATTTGGAATTTCAGGGAAACAAAAACAGTGGACTTTTGGCCAGGTGCAATTTACAGTTTCAACTCCTCTGCTTACTTTCACAGCAAAATTAAGTTCATATAGGCTCATACCACTGTTAGCTTGGTGAATCGGTATGGGTTTGGGAGCAGGAGCTCATTTCCGTTCTGTCTCAAAACTCCAAAATAATGGTTATAAATTTAATATTTCCAGAGTCCATGTTCAGATGGCTCCTTTCAGGTGGGAAGAGGTGAGGGAGGGTCTGCGAGAACAGGGCAGAGGGCAGGGGAGAGACACACATGGATGGCGGGGAGAGCAGGCAGGGTGCAGCTGTAATGTATACAAATCCATACATGCACAGCAGTGCAGCTGCAGCTACATGTGAGCTTATGCTGCTACTTTCCTTTCTCCACAGAACAGCACGTAAGCCTTGCGTCTGCAATGACAGCTAGAGCTGTATGACCTCTGGATATCATCAGCACCAGCAGATTAGCGCTTGCGCTGGATTTGACTACTGCAGATACAGGGCAGCCATGAAGAGGAGGGACAGGAGAAACCTCCAGTCCTTACATCTCCTCGTCCATGCTATGGAGCTGAGTGCGTCTGGAAACAAGGATCATGTTTGCAGTGCAGTGCTTGGAGACAGTGACTTTGTGAATGGGGGCCCGTGGGAAGGAGTTGGGGATGAGAAAAGACAGAGGCCTGCAGGACCAATGAACAAGCTTCAACTCATAGAGCAAAGTACAGGGACACATAGTGAACAAGTACTGAAGGGAACTGTCTTACGTAGTGCAACTTCTTCCTTAAGTTGTACAGCTGTGTGCTGCCTGTCACTGTATATGTTACTGTTGTAACCGTCCCTTTTCATACTATGCCTGTTCTCATGTAAATAATGTACGGTAGTAGCAGAACAGAAATATTTATTGTCCCCCTGAATAAAAAAAATAATAAAAAAAAAGCTTTCAGAGAAGTCTTAAACCCTAAAATGAGTACCCATGCTTACTTCAGTTAACAGGTGTTTTCCAGAACCTGAACGTACCTGCCTTTGGAACAACCCGTGAGCTTTTCGGGTAGCTGGAGCTGATGGATGCTGCTTACTACAGCATGTGGTGAATGAAAATACACAAAAGCCCTCATCTATTTTAGTGTTAAGTCTGCTTTTACAGCCTGAATATCTTCATTTGGCACTGAATACAAAACCAGCCAAGATTTGCCTGTGAAGCTATAAAGGATTTCTCGAATTTGTGCCTGTATTCTGGCCTGATGCAGAATTATCAATTCGTAGACTATCAAAAGGATAAGGCAGCTCTGGCGGCATAGGTGTTAAGGTTCAAATCACCCTCAATCAGGAGAGGAAGCCAGAACCTGGGTCTTCTGAGTCCCTGCTAAACGCTGCGTAGGTGGATTAGGTGCCCAGCACGGTAACCACTCGCATCACGTGCACACCCCGCTGTGGATATAGTCCTTCACATTAGGGTAGTTCTCACTACTAGCATTTAATAAGTTTGCTAAAACAGTACCAGCTGTGATCTATACTAGTCTAAGCATTTTAATGACTTTTGGCTAAACCTTCATAGTTAATAGTTAACTTGCCAAATGCTCCATAAAACAAATATGCAAACAATTTGCTAGTTAATCATCTGTCGTATACGGATGTACACAGCTGCTGAGATATATAATTGCTGTTTCATCAGGGTTGGTACTCTATTTACATAATTCCCTTACTGATTTTAACATAGATTTTTCTTTTTCAGAGGAAGAGAGAGAGCAAGAAATGCTAACATAATGTCTCATTAAATGCAGCATGTTAAAGAGACAGTTTTGGTCACAGCTGGTGCATAACAATAGTGATTTTCTTTGATGTATTTTAAAAAATGATATAAATTT
>NW_010389479.1:0-9211 GCF_000710305.1 Buceros rhinoceros silvestris
AATATATACATATACTTATAACCTGCTAATACCACAATGCATCTACTGGAGAGGCAGCTACCAGGACGCAGATGATGAAAACAACTTGGGTAGGTGCTTGGGTTTGCTCTAGTAGGACCATGGTCATACAGACAGAAAATTACATTTTTAATGCATATTAAAAATCTCCCCCCAGCTTACATAGTCCTTTAAGGGCCATAATAAATTCAACATACAGTCTATAATCAGTCACATGTTGTTTACAACGTGTTTTCTGTTTAGCAGTCTAGTCTGTGCCTACGAAGCTCTCCAAAGTCAATGGAAAAAAAGATTCTGATTGTCTTCAGCGAGCTTTGGACCCGGCTGCCTCCTCCTAGACCCATGACACTGTGCACGGCACGCAAGCAGATCTAGGTTATCCCTGCTAATACATTTCAGGAGACTGACTGTGGTAGGAGGGTTATGTACCAAATAAGCTATTCTGCATGTGAAATGAGCCCTACTGTCCTTTCCTCTTCTGTTTACTATTATTCACTTCAGAGTAGCTAGTAAAAAAAAAAAAATCTATAAACATCAAAGAAAAGAGACTATGAGCTTAGCTCACCTTGTTTTATTGGTTTAGTGTTTCTGCGGCTTTTCTTATTATTTGATTTATTCTTCTCCTAGACACAGATACGTTAAAAAGAAGTTTAGCAATGTTGTTTTTTCCTCCCTCTTTGATCATCTCACAATGCAGGTACAATAAGGATGGAACATGTAACTAACAGGACTATTAGCTACCATCACTGTCTTCTGAATAACCCTGCGAGAACACCAGTGGGGTATGTTACATATATAACCTTAATCCTGCAGTACCCCCAAGTGTTTTACGAATTATCTAGTATATGCTACTGAAGTTCATGTAACTGGCTACCAAAGAGCAGAGCAGCCCAAAATCTCCAATACACAGGATTTTCTCTCTGCAACGCAGGGTTTACTGCTCACGTAAGCAACCTCCTGCAATGCTCCATCTCCCTTTTCCCTGCAGAGGTTCTGATGTCCATCTATGCCAGGGACTGGATACAGGAAAAAAAAAATCATTTATGAAGACCTAAAGGAAGCAGAAGCTTCACGAAACCACTGTCATAGATGAACACCCAGAAAAACGGGGTCTCCCTGTGTCACCCTCCGAGCCAGGCTGCCATTCACATCTCTTCCATGTTTAAACTCATGTTTAATTCACCCAGGGTTGTCATTCCAAACCAAAAAGGTCAAAACCTGAACTGCACGGCTGCCTGCCAACATGCCCCGGCAGATGCAGAGGGACAGTTTCAAATGAGGAGGGGGAAGAGACTGAACGCAGGTACTTCTGAAAACCTCTTACACACACCCCAGAGAAAAGGTGAGCAACAAGATGAGTTCAGCTGTTCACCACATCGAAGTTTCAGCTTGCGTTACCAATGAACAGCCCCCCGGCCTCTCGGCATTACAAAAGCACATGCAATACGTGGATATAAATAAAGGGGTTTGGCCCGGAGACGCTACGCACATGGCAGCAGAGTGTGGGCTTGCACAAAGAAGGGCCTGAAGAGAGGAAGATGCTTAATGGAAGTGAAGAAAAAAATCAGGTCAGCACTGAGGTACTTCTCATCTGCCATTAACAGGAGTTCTAGCAGTGCAGTGAGCGGACAGACAAGAACCTAACAAAAAGCAATCCAGCTCTGCGGTTCGACACTGATCTTCGGTATCAAGCAATAATACTTGCCTGTAGATAAGTGGTTTTGGAGGCATGTGTTTTTATGACTGTGGAATACAGTTGCTGCACGGGGCTCTAACTACACCTCAAATCTTGACTTGGACTTCGCATGGACTATTAGCCCTCATGACTCCTCAGAACAGATGTTCTCATTACTGATGTACATCAGGGTCAGACCCAGACTATTCTTGAGGGCACAGAACAAGCCCCCTCAACTCCATTCGCACTGCATAGACACAGAACAGTCCCTACTCTTCACAGTTCTCTTTAAAGAAAATACATGCAGCCCCGTTTACCTCATTCTCATCTGCATTTTCCTCGTCATCCTCAGACTCCAGAGGCAGTCTCCTCTTCCTTCTGACTCGTTTGATAGGTCTGTCAGTCCCAGTCACCTGAGAGTCACTGTTGGCAATAAGATTTCTACTATTTTCCCTGTTTCTGCAATCATCGGTAAAGTTTCTGGTATCACTAAACATCCAAAATCGAAAACAAAATCAAATTTTAAAAGTTCAACAATACTCCTGCAGTACTCCCTCTGTCTCTTTACCTCCTTAGAAGACTGAGGAGGTCTGGGCTGAGAACCTAAAGAAGTGACTCGTGTCTGCAGGATTTGCCAGATACGTATCTGAGAAGAGCATTCCAAAGCACCGGCACAGCTCCTGCCGTCAGAGCAGCTCGAGAGGGTTTTTCATTTTGCCGTTTTACAACTCTACAGGAAGCTAAGCCATCATCCATACCTGTAGGATGAGGAACTGAGGCATTTCCCCAGGCTGGGAAGAGAAACAAGGCCAGAGCTCTCGAGAAGAGCTTTCTTCTGTTGGGCACCCAAGCCTCAGGGGTGACAGGAAGGTCATCGACAGAGGTGTGCAAGTGGCTCTGCCTCAGCATGCGCTTTGAGGATCCCATTCTACCCACAGCAACACATTTCTCTAATACAATACTGTCTTTAAACGTTTTTAAACACAGAACAGGAAGAACTTGGGGTTTCTTTACCTGTCCCTGTGCTGCTGGGAGCCTGTTAGAGTGTAAGGCTTTCCATTCTTGAAGCAATCCATTTGTCCGTGGGTTTGAAAATTGAGGGTGGGCACAGCTCCACTGGGCACTGCAGAGGCAAAGGAAAAGTCAACTATTAAATTAAAATGTTAAAGCACTTCTCATGCAATTAGTTCTGCCAAAGTCCTTTACAAACTTTCATTAAGTGACTCTGATATCCCATTGTGAGCGAATTAATTGTCACACACAGCAAGGGTTCCAGCTCAGTGCAGAAAACCCCTTTTACCCGAATACTTCCATTTCAGAGAACCCTGCCCCTGTCAAAGTGACAGAGGAGGATATAATCTCAAGGCTATCACCAGGACACAGTTACAACCCTTTTGATATTCATTCCTTGTAACCTCTAACTTGAAAGACAAATGTCAAGTAAGTCTGTTTTGTCTGGCTACTTTTAATAGAGTTGGTTAAGTTTAAAAACTTCTGCCTTTACATATACTTTGTACAGATGAAAATCCTCCATAGGCAGCCTTTAAAAATAGCACATTATTGATGGGAGAACAGAAACAATTATTTCTGTATCTAGCAAGGGATATCTATCAAACTTTCATCTGAAAGAAAGCATGAAAATGTAAGGAATAACTCCAATATATCATTCCTATGCAAATCCATTTATGTTTAATATTTTAACAGAACACAATTGTTTTGGTCCACATTACCAGGCGCCTGCACCATCCCCGTGAATTCCTTACTCAAGTAACCTGACATGCAAATGGTGCACAGGGGCTCCTGCGTGTTTGTCGCTCCTACTCTGTGTTTAGTGGCACCGTTTGTGTGTGCTGGTTTGATCAACCCACTCTGGAACACACCATTAAACACATTAAAAGCCAAAGAGAAGAAAACACACCGCACAATCCAGAACACAGGAGACACTTTGCTTTTTGTTTAAAGCCAGTTTCACAGCCTCCTCCCCAGCACTTGTACCCGTTCTGCCAAGACGACTGACATTTTTCATTTGTACTTGATTGCTCCCTGTAGCCCAATAGGGATGTTGGATGGTCCTGGCTGGAACTGGGAAGGCAGCAGGTCTATTCATGCAGTGCACACATGGCTGCTCCTATCACAGTCTAACGCCTCTCCCTGTGCCATCGGGGACCAATGATTCCAGGCAGGGAAAAGACAAAACAGAGAAAACTTGCAAGAACTGAGAGCGCTTGAAGAGCTGTACCGATGAGAAATCACACTGATCTATGGGATACACTTGGACTAAAAGAGTAAGAAAAACTCAGTGCTGAGTTGGTTCTTTGCCTCATGGATTGACAGCTCACCCAGACGAGAATGACCCATGATCGGCAGGAGCGTAAGCAAATGCCTGGAAGTGGAAGTGAATCTGCAGAGTTTACTGTGAAATTTGAGGTGAGAAAAGTCAGCAGGGAAGATGGGTATAAAGCCTTCCCACCCGCAAACAGAAATATCTTCATCAAAATCCTGAGGAAAGCCAAATGGCAGACGCTTGTCCAGGCTGGCAACATGACGAGAGATCATTCTCTCCTCAAAGCGGAAATTCCTTCCCTGGGGATGCAGGAGTGCACTGATGTAGTTCCGCCTTGACTAGAGATCCAGCACCACTGATACAAAGAGTTAACGTCCTTCAATCATGGCACCAAGATGCACTGGTGATGTGGAGCACCTCCAGCTGCTGTCCTGGGCTGCTCTACCAAAACAGTGAGTAATTTAATCAAAGGACACCAGTGATTTACAAAAGCTGGCCATCTTAACCAGGTGGTTGGAATGAAACTGCTCAGGAGTTATCATATGAGCTACTGGTTTCTGGATAAACAGCATAAGAACAGGTCTGCAAAGAACTGAGGCATTTCGTACCCATGACATTGATGTGCATGTCTAGTAACACGCTTGTATTATCCTGTTAAACCTCAGTTCTCCCCTAATTTCAATTACAGTACGTTTGGAAACCTCAAAACTCTTTTGGCTCATAGTGTAACTCTTGGCATGAGCCAGGTTAGAGGAGGTTCTCAAGGATGTTCTTGCAAAGATGACTAATGCCACTGGGGATTCATCCCGAGCCAGGAATCCCAGGTTAGCACAGGGAAAGTGCCATGCTCCACACTGTGTAATGCGTCAGCTGGAGAAAGGAATCATGCTGAAAGCCCCCCTTGTCTCCGAGAGCAGTAGGCTAAGGCACAGCTAGGTGAGAAAATCGAACAGTGTCAGGTCCTGCCTCTCAGCCACATGGTTCTTTAGCACAGCCCTGGGGCAATTCTGGCCTAGGGCACCTAGCACCATGCCAAGCAATTCCCAAGCATGGCTCAGGAGTTAGCCTGTTGCCGAGACACTGCCCAGCAGGGCAACCACTCCCTTTTGGAGGCTGCGAGTATTTAATAAGGTGTATATGAGCAGACTATTCTGGTCTCAAAGCCCCAAATCTGACAGTTTGGTTTAATACAAATACAGGCTTAACTGCCATCATGACAAGTCAGTCATGGGTGTTATGGAGAAACATTGATGTCATCGCTGGGGCTCCAACTTTCCAGAATCACCACTTAGAGAGATCCCAGGACAAAAGTTCTCACTCAGCACAAGCGGGATATTTGACTACATCGAGAAATCCAGCCCATCTCGTTTCTACAACCACACTTACCTTCTACCAAGGGGAGCACAATGTGTGCGCCAGGTACTGTTACGACCACGCAGTAATTACGCTCACTTTAAATACTCCTAAAATATTCGAAATGAGACAGTGACTCACTTCACCAGGGAGCACGACACTACTGAAACATGCACTTCAGTCAGACCTTCTTCTGGAAGCATTCTCAGACACTGTTCGTTCTCTTCCACAGCAAAAAACTCACCTTCCCTAGCAATGCTAGAGGCAGCAGAAGCATCAAAAGCTTCTGGTGCAAATCTGGCTCCTCTGGCCTTTACTGCTAAGGCTGTAAGAGTATTTATGGCTTCTGTTTCAGATCAGAAATTAATTCTGGCAATCCAAACTCATTTAACTGGAACTGTAGGGAAGAGAAGAAAGCAAGTGAATAAGCAGTGGTGAAAGAGCGAGGAAGGGGGACAGGGAAGGAATAAGATTCCCTGAGGAGCAGCTAGGTATGAGACACAAAGAAATGGCTGAATGTACAGTAAAAAAGCATTAAGTAACAACAAAACTGAGAAACACCCAACACAACTCTTCCTCCAAATGCCACCAACGGGCCCCAAAAACCCCCAGCGATACTTTTCATTGTCAACGAAGGAAAGCCACGTTAATTCTCCCTGCTTTGAATGTGCTCCCATTATAAACCCCAGAGCTCTGACAAACACATCAGAATAAACACCCTCAAGAAAAGCAGTTTAACCCAAAACTCTGATCTGATGGCTCCAATTCATTCAACAAAGTACAATTACATCTATTGCAGTTATCACATAGAGCAACTTCCCTAAAATCTCAGCACAAGCAGGACCGGGCTTGAAAGCCCTCAGAACAGTGACCAACAGGACTGCAAGAACCCAGCAAGCATCTGCAGCTGCAAGAGCCCGAGTGGTTCTCAACCCTTCAATGACATTTGCCAGCCCAGTGGGACATGAGCTTCCCAGAGGAGCAGAGGAATGAGGGACAGACAGAGGCAACACCACTGAAGAGTTGTAGGCACTGAGAAGTAACAACCCAAAGACAGAAGGGAGAGTCCAACATCCAAAACAACCATTTCTGAATGACCTAGAGATCCACCTAACAGAATCCACAGGCAGCACAGGTGGGTGGCACGTACCAGTATAGCCAGAATTCATGATGTCCCAGCTCCCAGTCCTGGCTCCCCAAAGTTTTGACCCTGAGGAAACCCTCCCTCAGCTGCTAGGGTAGGAGACCCTCCCACAGAGGTTCTGCCTCTGCTCCAGCATGGCACCTGCCTACCAACCCCACACACACACTGCCAGGCCTCCTCCAGGCCAAGAGCAGTGCAGGTGCAGAGTAATGAAACCCCTTCAGATGCACAGCAAGCACTTACACCATGGCCTGTGGAAAAGGAGTGATCTGTGGCAGACCCCCCCAAAATTGTTTTTTAAAAATCACCTTTTGGATGAGCAAATTAGCTCTAAAGAGTATTCACTCCTTGACCTTCTTTATTGTCTGCAATACAGAGCTACTGAAGTCTAGAACGAGAGAGACAAGTCAAAGGTGGGCTGCGTTTGCAAGCTCTGCTCCAAAGCTTTTATTCAGAGCACTTGATTAGTTGGAGGTGTTTCCTTAGCCACCTACTCTCCGCTCAAACCTGCTAAACTCAGTTTAAAAGTGTTTGCTTTACCTCTGAAGCAGGGCTCCTCACTGCCCTGGGGAGCACAGTCCTTCCTCTACTTCTGGGCTCAGCATCCTGCCTCCAGCACCCAAAGCCTTACCACAAACATTCTTCCCCTCTTTTTTATCTGAAGTCTGTATTTCTTAAAGTTTCAAAGATGCTGGATTTGCTTCTAAAAAGCTCAATTCTTCCTCTGCAGCTCTGAAGAGACAGAGTATCAGTTTCATTTCAGCACAAAGAGAAACAACCCATGTCAAAGACATTACAATTCTAAGTGGACTTAGGTTCCTGCGGGAGACCATCCAGTCTAGGGAAGAAACCTATCCGCCACCCCTCTCCTCAAGTGCCAGGGGAGCAGCAGCACATTGGCGCAGGCCCTGAAGGCTGGAATACAGCAGGAAGCGAGAGGAAAAACAGATTAAACAGCAAAAGCAAAAAAAATAGGTGTTTGGTATTTCTGCAGGGGAAAAAACCCCCAGTGTTTGGCATCTGAAGAATGAAGCAGCTTCCTGAGCAGCTAGTTATCATGTTCCAGTTATGCGTTTCTAACCGTGGTGCTCAGTGCTCACATACTTGATCATCAAAGATAAACCAATACAGTATTATTTGGTGTCTTTGTTGACACTCTGCTATTAAAAAGAATCAATAAAAGTGAAGCTGTTTCTGCAAAGGAACGTTATTGCTGTTCAAGAGAAAACCTGTGGCAATACACTGTTAAGCTGTTTTAAGAAGCAGAAAATAATGACTTTGATTAAATACAGGGCAAAAGTCAAACCACCACAAAAACATCATCCAAAGGACATCCTAGAAAGTCAGCAGACCCCAATTCTGTGTAGTTTTATGGGAGAATAAACCACTGATCTCAAACTACTACAAGCATGCAAGTTCCTCCACATTCTCTCGTGTGCTGGCAGGAGGATTTTCCTTGCAGCCTACGTGAGGTCTGACAGCCCCTGTGGAAGAAGGAGGAGGGGAGGAAGGGCAAGACTGTCAAGGCCTGCAGAAGGTGGGGGTCCTGACTCTGAATGCTTGATGTGATACCAACAGCCTGATTCTTTGGAGCTCTCAAGTCCCTTCAGCTCCAATTTATTTCACTTGCAATGGATTTTTCCCCTGCTCCCAAGATTCAGAACTTGCAGCCTTGAGGGCAATTTGATGTATTCATTTCCAGCCATCAGAAGTGCAATCAAACTGAAAGAACAGGCGAAGGTAATTTCGGAAACAGCCAACAGAGACTCACCCTCCTCTAACACAGAATACCATGGCTGCGACCATCAGATCTCAGTTCTGATCTACACGAGAGCTGTATTTGTCACTATCATGAGTAGGTAAGACAGAGGCAGCTGCAGAAAACCACCACTGATGTGGAAAGAATCTAAAGACTTAATCCCACAAATGCAGAAAATTTGTCTTTCAGAGAAAATGTCTTTCTCATGCTGGGCTGAAATTAATGGGTTTTTTTGCCTGAGTAGTATGGACATCACCGAGAACTGGGAAGATCAGGCCCATAACTTCTGTTAGCAAAAAACAATCACCTCAAATACTTCCAGCCTTTAGAAATCAATTGAGCAAGAAATTAGAAGGAGAGAGGGAGCATCTCCAGGCTTTCAGAAACATTACTAAAATTTCACCACTTCCTCAGTAATGCCAACCCAGCTGCTCAAAACCAAGTGTTTTTCGTGCACAACTTTTAGTTGCAAACTACAGCATGTATCGCCAAGGTTCTGTGCTGCCAAGGGCACGGTGCTACTCAAGGTATTGTGCTTCTTACGTGTAGGTTGCTACCAGGCAAGGTACCAATGCCATCTTTCCACTGTAAGGCATTCAATATAGCAGGGTCCACTGGCGCGACGCTGGTGATTCTCTCCAAGGCATTCTGTTCCATCTTTCTGCTTATTGATTTGGCTCTTTAGTAAATTTTAAGAAAGAAAACTAGGGTGTCAAAACAAAAACAAAACAAAACCAAAAGAGGCACAGAATAAATAGGCCTGTTGATTTCACAAAGGGTTTTCACAGCAATGCTAGTTTCAAAAGATGGGAAAGAATGTCAAACTTGCATTTTGCCCATGACACTTAAGTAAATATGAATGGAAAGTTACGGGCGTTAAGCATACGTGTAGGACAAAAAGATAAACCAGTAAGTTTACTTGATTCGTATGAGGTTTTTGCCAGCGAGTTCACTGGCAAGATCCTGGGCACTCTGGAT
>NW_010389479.1:9305-15925 GCF_000710305.1 Buceros rhinoceros silvestris
CAGGAGCTTTCGTCCAGGTAGGAGGAGCACCGGGATTTCAAATGACAGAGACACACACAGGTGTATGTGTGTCATGCACAGGTACAAGTCTGTGCAACTTGGGGGAAGCAGCAGCATCTGAAAGTTGCTGCCAGGTCCCTCTATACTACTATAATGTCAAGGCTCTATGCTAGAAATGCTACAAAGCTCTTAAAAATGCTTAAAATGGGATGTATTGCTTTTGTGTCCCAGTAAATAAATGAATGGGCTCCATTAGAAGACTCCACTAAAAGCCATGCTGCTATTTGGACTCCTCATGTCCAATTACTCAGCTATTTTAGGGGTAGACATTAATCAAACACTGACCATAAATTAACTGTACATTCCTGCCCTTTAAACAGAACCTGAATATTTTCAATTTATGAACATAACTGCTTGCTTAAAAGAAAAAAAGATTTACAACCTCCCCTTGAACTGTCAGCAATACTTATTTTTCCAGTGCGAGCAAAACCACTGAAGTGGTTCAAAAAAGCCAGGTGCAGCTGACAGGTCCAACCGCATTCCTGTGGGAATGGGTCCAAACCGCCCAGGGTGGGGGTCTGCACTCTGACATTGAAGTGCTGGAGTTCAGCGAGGTCATGTGGAGCCCTTAACTCAGAGGAAGAGCTGAACCATCCAGGGGCCACGCACTTCACTTGCCTTTGGCCGGTTGTTTCTCTCCTTGAGCACTGGAGCTGCCTAAAGACAAGCGCCCAGGGCAGGTTTTAGCTGCTGAGCACTTAAATTAGAGCAGGTTAACACTCCTCTCTGAAGCTTTACCCATGCCAGACCTTCTACGGGGCTGAAAGCTTAATTCAGCCAAAGGCAAAACCACAGATCTACCAGAGCAGAATTTAGAACCTTTGAGCACTCTTGCAGCTCTAATTCAAGCATCACAGCTCTTGACAATTCTCTTACCAAGTCAAAAACACGTTTGTGAACTGCAATACCAAGTGCCTTTGGGTATCGCAATCTTACCCCTGTAAGAGGAGCTCCTCCTTTTTTCCCCAAAACAAAACTCAGCTACCTAAAATCCTACCTAAGTGCGCAGACTAGCAGCATTTAAGCTGGTCACAACGAGTCAGGAGGGTGAAAACAGGAGGGAAGCGGTGCAGCAGCCAAGCTGCCAGCTCAGCTTCCCACGGCAGAGCAGGTGCGGAATGCCCATGGTGGTGTCCATGGTTATGTAAACAGCATCACCAGCACGGCCACAGCTGGACAGAGACTGGGGAACTGGACTCTAGGGTGGTGTTGAACAACGGCAGCCAAAGTCTCACCATACACTAATACCCAGTGCAGCCTTGTACGTCCAGAAACACTTGTTTGTAGCTGTTGTTTAATGCCAGATTCAGCGAGGGCAAACCATCGCTTTTTAGATGTTGTTCTTTGTATTAAGGCTTTAAAAATAGAGCAGCTCAAACACCAAGAGTCTTTACAGAGCTCCCTCTGGGAGAAGAAGTTTGGAAGATACTCAAATAGACGTAATTAAGCTGTAGAATTTATTTAAAACCGGGCCAGGAAAACTGTCAAAAATCACAACGTAGAAAATAATCTTGTACTAACCAGAGAAGACCTGATATGATAATGGGCCTTTTTCATCTCTGTATTTTATAAATCCATTAAAACCACTAGAAAAATATAATAAAGACTTTTCTTACAATGCTCCCTATCAGTAAAATCTACCATAAAATCAAGATAGCCCAATAAAAGGAAGCAACTGTGCAATTAAAAAGACAGCAGAAACCAACGTGAACCATTTTGCAGAGCCGTAGTCAGGCATGAACGTTCCCCGTTTGTCCCTATTTGCGATTGCTTTTCATCTTCAACATTTGAAGACTAACAAACATTAACACAAAAGAAAAATGAAGCAAAACTAAGACGAGCCATTCAGTGCCAAGTCTCAGATTCAGATGTATGAAATGATAAATGGCTACTATGCTGGCAGAGAGAACAGTTCGGAATTAACGCGCTACCCCCAAGATCTCCGTGCTTTATCTTTAGACAGGGAACGCAGAGAAGGTCAGAAAGACCCTGTTTTTGATCTGGTTTCTACCACGGAACCATGATGCAGACTTGGGAAATTGCTTCACCAGGACTGTAGAATAGCAGCTTATCTAAGCTCTCCTTGGTTAGGGGAAAAATAGAAACAAAATAAAAATAAAAATAAAATAAAAAAATAAAGACTCAAGTTCATATGAACAAATGCAAGTGTGAAGGCTCAGGATGTGGATGAGGGTTCACTGTATTTCTGTACAGACCATCAGACCTAACGGGAAGAGAAACATTTTCACAGAAATCCCCTTTCTGATGCCAACAGGTTGATTTCCAATGACAGGAGGATTTCAGTGTCTTTATGTGAGGGTAAATGTGAGAAACACAACGGTGCAATAAGCCCCAAGACTGTAAACCGAGTAACAACACTGCAGTCTGCAGCCCTTCTGGCTAAGCTTCCATGTACCAGGAGGCAAAAATTCCACTCAAGAAGCAGCTGGCATCAAGAAAACCATCTGATCCTGTGCCGTTCTAGAAACAACCAACTTACAAACCACCCTTCTTCCCCGAAACAGAATGGGAAACCAAGCAGACCAGGCACTTCACTCCCTGCGCTCAAAGCGAGCTGGCATTCAGAGCTCGGTTCTTGCCCAGGTTCAGTAAGACCTGGCAGCGGTGTCTGACACCCAGCGCGTTCGATCTGCCAGTCACTCCATGATGTTAGCACAGAACCAAACCGCAACTTAAACAGAAACAACAACAACAAAAAATCTAATTCATGACTTCTTGCAGGGCACAACTAATCTGGCCTCAGGAACTGCTTTGAACACTCACCAGCTCAGACGCAAAAATCATTTGCCTGTCCTTTGCTATGATGATGACTGATGATACTTTACTTACCCATCAAAACAGATTACTCACCTCAGGCAAGTAATATTTTGCAAGGCTGAACTAATACCATTACCAAAAAAACAGCCTCACCTCCAGCAACCTCATCAGTCAGGAACTGAAACGAACTTTCAGAGCCTGCAAGGGAACAGTGCCAACGCCTCAAGAGAAAGTGTTTGTAGCCACTGGCAAGACTTAAGTGCCTTCACCTCCTATGTCAGTGGAGGAAAAAAGAGATAAAATTCAAGACTGAAGAATCCCAATCTCCATCCACTGTACTTCCTACTAATTTTTGTTTCTCATGAAAAGAAAGAAAAATTGTAACTACAAAACGAGAAAAATACTGCTCTGAAAGATTAGAGGGGAAAACGGTGTAGGAAAGGAGGGACACCTTGGGCTCGAAGCGTGGGAGGAGAAGCAAACACGCTTTGTCTTAGCTCTGCCGCAGGACCGCTCAGATAAACTCCTTTGGTTTGGGGGAGTTTGCCATGTTCACCCACACAATACAGCCCTTGCAAGGTGACCCTGCGGACACATCCGTGTACAAACTATGCTTAGGAGGACTGTGACACAAACCAACAGCACCGTGGCAGTGCCACTGACATCAATCTACAGGATCAGCCAGCAATGCTGGGAGTTTACACCTAGCAGTGATGGCAGCATTAAGCCCACCGCAACACCGTGGTTCGTGAGCTGCTCTCTTGGTCTCTTGACAGACTTGTACAAAAAAAATTACACACAAGCACATGCATTTATTTCAGGTGACGAAAGAAAAGCACCCACGCTGGCTGCAGCTACACAAACACACTTTCTGCAAAGTGCCCGTTTTGTGCACAAATCTCTTCCCCGCTCCACTGATGTGTCAGCTTTCACCAACAGCATACGGAGCAGCGAGCGGCAAGTCAGCAGCAGCCCCTCTGACTGCCTCGCTTTGACACAAACCAGCCCCATCTGCCACCACCCTCGCTTTGCTGCCTTTCTCTTTAGCTTCAGGTGACATCGTGAAGGCAGCACGGATGTAGCCTTCCTCCCGTCTTGTGCACTGAACGAGCTGGAGAGCACTTCCCCCTCTTCGCAGAAGGGGAGGGATGCAGAAGAAGGTGCAAAACCTATTTTCATGTCCACAGTTAACACTTCCTGTTCACTGAAAGTGAGGAACAGAAGCAGCACATCCTACCTTCCTGTTTACAGCTTTCAGTAAGAGCGTTTGGTGCTAAGCTGCTTCTCCCCAGCTCTTCACCTCTTCCTACTCACGAAGGATGGTGGCTCTGGGGAAGGCACCCGGCCACTGACAAAGCCCTGCTCAAACCTCCCAACAGGCTCAGCCAAGAGGCCCAGGGATGTCTCCTGGAGGCTTGGGACTGTGACACTGCTAATTGCAGTCTCTGGGAACCACTCATAAGACTTGCACTCGCTGATGGAGGTTCCCCGGTGCCACACAGAGCCCATCCACCACAAAACCCTCATGTGCAGAAGCAGTTCTGCAGAAGCAACCCAAAGCAGTCCCTGGCCAGATGCTGGAACTTTGGCCATTTCTAAATCTGATCCGATTTCTGCAACAACAGGCACAAGATATAAATACTTTCCATCACCAGCAATCAGAACTATTTTCACTCAAAATTAAACGACCTGTAAGGAAGTTGTGAGATTTGTGATTCCAGATGGAGTCACTTTTGTAACAATATAAAAAGTGCAGTGCCGGGGGAAAAGTGATTCTTCTAATTGGAAACTAGAAGTTCAGTCACACCATTTACATGTTTAACTAAGACACAAAGATTTACTTTTGCCACAAAACATGCTCCTGAAGTGGAAGTAGTTAATGAAAACAATCAAGAGGAGGTCACCGTTACCTGAAATGGGGTTTTTTTGTCCAACATTTTTGACATCTATAGCGGCTGCGTGTTGGGTGGAGGCTCCCAGACAGATGCTTCACAAGGATGTTGCATCTCCGCACTAGTTAATTTTATTTGCTTTTGTTTTGAAGCCCCTTTATTACATTGTACCTTCCCAAACACTCCTAATTTCCTGGGGAACAGTTAAGGTTGGTATCTAATCTCCAAATGGCTGGTGTTAAAGGTGCCTTAAACTCCAGGACTACCAGTACCTACTCCACGAGTTTTTCCTGTGTCATACTGACACCAACAGCAATTGTTCCACGTTGAATAATGCATGTCAAGTATTTCAGAAGAATAACAGTGCTCAGAATAGAGAGAGCAAGCTTAAAAAAGCGCAGGCTTGTCTTTCTGATCCATTTGATGCTGAAGTCAAGAGGCAGAACCAGCCAGTGCCCATATTCTAAGTATGTAATGGGGCAACAAAAACAGCAAACCAGATTTTTCTCCTGGTATTTGTTTTCTAAATAGCTGGGTAGAATGTGCAGGCAAATTGTTATTTGCAGATTTAGCATTATTGCAGAATGAAGGAATGAAAGTAAAATCTGGCACAGATGGCCATATAAAAACATCCCAGCTCCTTTCGATTAAGCATCACATGCCTGCTTTGTGTTAAATACAATGAGAAATTGCAAAAATGCTGCCGTCCCTGTTGGAGAAAAGGTTAGGTCAAAAACAAATCTTCTTAGGAAATTATTTGAGTCTGAGAAGTGAAGAGTTTAGTCAAGGAACTAATTAAACAAAACCCCAGAGAAGAACTTTTTCAGGTAATATGAGAAAAAGCACAGCTTGAGCGCAGAGATAAGCCATTTCCATCCCTCCTCTCCCATCAGAAGTTTCAGCAGGTACAGATGGGTTGATATCACCATCATGAAAGGCGAGTGGGGGAAGAAAATGTGCAAATTTCGTAAGCAATATCACAGCTATTGATCCAACAACGTGCTTAAGTACATCTTTAGTCCTGTTTGACTTCCTGAAATATTTTGTGCAACTTCGGAGCTTCACTGAGAGCATCTCTGCAAGCGCCACAACCTCACGCTGGCTTTACTTTGACTACATCACCCAACTTTTCCCCTTGGAAAGTTACAACCCAAATTTCCAGATAACTCTTTGGGGGATGGGGGGTGTGTGTAAAAAAATAAAGAGAGAGAAAAGACCCTTACCCACAACCCACACAGAAGCACCAACATTTTCCAGATGTGATTTCTAGACACCTTGTGAACAAGGACAGCTGTAGACCCTCTCTGGGCATCTCAGTGGAAATTCCTTCTTGACACCCCTCAGTTTTAAACATACACCTTCATGGGACTGACCTTTTTCCTCAGTATTTACTTTTAAAGTGGTGAACCAGTCCTACGCGACCTCATTTGGAAAGTGGAATTACACCAGATTTACATATATTCTGCCTCCAAAGCAGACATAGCTCCACACCAATGGGGAAACCAGAGCCTTGGCTGCTGTGCACCGGAGCGGATGGATCAGAGCTGAGACTCCCAGGTCCTGTGCCACGCCACCATCCCTCTCTAGCCATAGACAACCTCCAAACAGTGCACAGGGAAGAAAGCATCTCCTCAGAGCCACGACAAGGGCACCCAAGTTTAGCAGTAACAAAGGAAGTGGAGGCTGAAACTACTGAATTGACCCTGTAAACTCACTGCAGCTATTTTCCCCTTGCTCCAGCTTTCTCACCACTCATGTTCCACTTCTGGGGACACCATGAAGTAGCATCCTGGAGATCAAAAACAAAACAGTCAAAAAAACCAAACAACAACCTGACAAACTAGACAAAGAGAAAAGAAAGGGTCACACAAAGACACGGAGCAGCAGGAA
>NW_010389479.1:16092-19053 GCF_000710305.1 Buceros rhinoceros silvestris
GAAAAGCCATCCTGATGCAGGCTGGAGGACATGGCACACCTTGGCAAGCCTTCCAAAACTCCTGTCTCCACCAACCCCACCACAAAGTAGCAGACAACCAGCATAACTTTAAACAGTAGTGGCTGCTTCCATGCCTGGGATCATCCAATGTGCCCAGCGGACCTCTGCTCAGTACGGCCCTGCCACCAACCACGCAGTGAGACACCATGAAGTTATGACCAGCCTCACACCAGTCAAGAATGAACCCTGCTGCTGCTCACATTCAAGTTTCTCACTTAAATCACCCATTTTATTTATTTAAAAGCTGCAGCCTAAACAGGGTTATCAACACAAATCTTGTGTGGTTCATGAACACAGCTCTACCTCTGTTCGCTTACCACGGTTTTATCCCATCATTTAGCTGGATGCAATCAGAAATCTAAAAAAAAAAAGCAACAACAACCCAGGAGATGAGCCAAAAGATGCTAAACCAAGTAATAAAACATCCATTCCTTGGAGGTGAAGTATTTTGCCAGTAAGCTGAAGCATGCTCTGGGAGGTACCTGCCAAATTGAGCAGAGCCCATCTGCACACACACCTCACTTGTGGAGCGCAGGCAGTGCTGCAATTAAGAAGGATGGGGTTTGGTGGGATCTCTTTTTGCTTCCACTGCTAATTGATTCCACCTCTCGGAGCTCTCAGCTTCCAGCCCTCATTAACAAGCAAACATTTGGTCATTTCTCCCGCCAGCCTCTGATCTAATTTTTCAACCCACCGTGCTACCTTCTTCCCTTTCCTCTACCTCAAGACAACACCATGCTGCTGGAGGGCTTGAGAAATGGCTGAACAAGATTCAAAATTACAAACAATGTAAGAACAGTGTTTGTCTGGGGAAAAAGAACTGACACTGCAACTCGGGAACCACCTTGTTATTCCACAGAAAGACTGTAAAGGTCCAGACTAACTGCTGCTGCTGTTCGGTCTGGGTTTGGCCCAGTTTAATCATGTTTTCCTAAGATTCCAATTGTGCAATTCTGACAATGGGTTTTAGGTCTCCAAACCCCTTTTCTGCACAGAAAAGAGGCACAGACTGGCTGAACAGATGACACTTGGCACCTCCATCCACATCTCCATTACCACCTGGGGAGAACTGGATCCCATCGCCCATCTCCCAGTGTTGGCTTGCAGCCCCCTGCGCTTCACACCTCTGGAAAAACACCAGTGTTCATACAGAAAACAAGAAGAGAGTGACACTGAGGCATTATCCTCAAATTCCTATCCCCCTGCCGACGGAATATATCATCATACACCCGAGTGTTTAGACTAAAAGCTTTGCATGAAGATAGAAGCGAGATAAGGGAGAGCCAGACCTTCTCCTGCAGATAAAACAACACAATTTTAAGCCAACCATTCTAATGTAAAATTGCAGATGTTGTTTCAAATAAATTCTTGATTCTGCTTCTAATAATCAGACCCACGCTCCTGCTACTGCCTTAAAATTCCAATAAATAACAAACTGGTGGTAAGAAGTGGAGACAAACAGCATGGCTGAGGCATAGCAAACACACCCATGGGCCAGAAGTCAGCTGGTCAGGAATAGTCGGCAGAACACATCTGGCTGCAACCACTCACCCTACTGCAACTTACTGATTATGGCAATAAAACCCACAAAGGCAAGATAAATTCACTCTGGCCGAGAAAAACGAAACCGGCCCCGCACAATCTGCCCGGTATTTGCACGCAGTTGCACTCGGCAACTCCAATTCATGCTCCATTTCCACCTCTGCACTCATGACGAATTACAACTTATTTCGCACGTATTCAGCCTTAATGGGATTATTTGCAATGGAAGGTACAATCAATTTTAGGCCAAAACTAGAGCAGAGAGGCCAAAAATGTCGTCCTTTTTAACTGCATCTGTAATTACTTTGTAAAACTACAATCCAGCAAATTACCCTGGGGACTCTCTGTAATTATTATTCCATACCTTACAGAGCCAAGTAGAAACACTCGCCGAGAAAAAGCGTGTCCCCACCTTCAGAAATACATAGTCTAGATGGATGGGACAAGGAAGAGCAGGGAAGCAAAACACCGATGCTTAACAAGACTGCACCAGGCTGCTGATAATTTCTGCGTGGTCAAAAGTTTGCAGCATCAAGTACCCGCTTTCTCTCTTTTTACTCCTGTTTTATTATATGGCGAGGTAGGAACCAAAGATATCTTGTGCAACTTGGCACTAAAGATCAGCACTCTTTATCCGCTAATCCCAGTTATATGCCAATGGGTGTATGGTTTTGTTTCTCTTTTAAACTCATCTGGGTGATACCTGAATAAATTAGGGTAAATGTTTTCGTATTAACATCTAATCCAGCTCCTTGCAGCACCGAGCGCCAATAGAAGCGTCCTAATCCCTTTCAACTCCACACCAAACACCATTAACGTGGTCCCACACTGGACTTTACCTGGAGCATTGATCAATATTTTTAAAAAGTATTGTATTTATCTGGCATCTCCTGTTAATCATAAAATCATGCTGTCATTCTTTCTAGTCTTCCAATCTCCTGTCAAAATGTTTGATTTCTTTTTTCCCCCCTCATGTGAAAATCTCTGTTTTCAAACTTCAATCTTTCTGGTCTTGGGTAAATAATCCAGATCTCTTCCTATTCCACTGTATTTACATATTTTAAAATATTTTGGAGTTTTCATACTCCCAAGACATTTCTGCTGGAACGGGATAACCCGTTTCCTTAAGCACTTATTGTGGGCCCATTACAAATGGAGGAGAAAACACCCCAGAAACTCCATAAATATTTTACCATTTTGCTCTGTAACCTGTGAACAACTCAAACTCGCCTCCCGAGCCCGTCCTTAGCTGAGCTTTACAGCGACTTTCCCCTTTAGAGCGGTTTTAAAACACACTTTCCCCACCCCGCGGGGAGCTTTAAACTGCTGGAAACCCCGAGGGGTTCCCTCAGCACCCGG
>NW_010389480.1:0-276 GCF_000710305.1 Buceros rhinoceros silvestris
CTCCGCGGTGGTGGCACCTGCGGCCAGCGTGATGCACGCAGCAGGGTGGCTCCTGGGGGGGCCGGAGCCTGGGGGGCTCTTTCCTCCTGGAAGTTTCTCTTGGCCTCCCCTGAATGGCTGATGTTTTTGGCACAGGCTCCCCCGGCCCCCCTCAAAATGTGCTCGGGGTTGGGGTCTGAGGCCGAGCAAGCTCATGCCACGTGCCAGGGCCATGTGAACCCCTCATCACCGAGGGACCTGCCCCACTCAACAGCTCCTGGCTCCATCTAGCACCGC
>NW_010389480.1:553-771 GCF_000710305.1 Buceros rhinoceros silvestris
CCCCGGTCAGTGGTCCTGCCTGGCCCCGCTCTCGCCTGCCCATCCTTATCTCCAGTAGGGAGGAACCGATGGAGCAACCCAGCCCGGTTAAGGTTTAACCAGGCAAAACTTGGCAAACAAGAACCTGCTGCTCCCTCTGGGGAACCAGCTATGTGGGGCCCGGCGCAGGGGCCGCAGGACAAGGGACACCAGGGCCCCGGGCTTTGGCCATGCCCCCC
>NW_010389481.1:0-384 GCF_000710305.1 Buceros rhinoceros silvestris
CCATAGGCTGCTCAGACATCGCAGTCATGCCTGGAGATGTTGCTCCTCGTGTAGTTACAGGAACTAATCAGATAACTGCTGCTGAACTAAGGGGGGAGATTGGCTAAAAATAGAGAATGGAGCTCCAGGCGCCCGGCGATACGGCGCGCCTCGGGGAAGCAGGACTGCGGTACCTGGCAGGCTCTGCGCGGGGCCGGCCGAGGCAGTGGCTAGCTGGTGCTCCGGCACATCGACAGCTGAGGAGATTTGCTTTTAATGGCAGAAAATCAGCTTGTCCCTGTCAGAGCTGCCAACCCAAGAGGGCTGTTGTATTGCAGCAGGAGGGGGCTGTGCAGGCAAGCACGGAGAGGCAGCCCGAACCCGCCCTTGCCTGCGGGCAAGCCG
>NW_010389481.1:691-1957 GCF_000710305.1 Buceros rhinoceros silvestris
AGTCTGGCTGGTTTCTTCGGCATGGAGGCTTGCAGGGTTCTCTGTGTGCACACCGTGCTCGGACCCAAGCAGGATATTTTGGTGCAAGGCCGTCCCTCCTTCCTCCCACTGGTCCAGGCTGCTCCATCGCTGTTCATACCCCAGCTGCCCCCACACTCCCCCGGCCTCAGCTGCTCCTCAATGCTCCATGTCCCACCTCAACGCTCCGTGTCCCACCTCAACCTGGCCAGGCTCTAGCGATGCTTCTCCCTCAGCCCAGCAGCATGCAGAGCCTGCTGCCCTTCAGGTCCCAGCTCAGACGGAGCAAGGACATCTCTTCAGTGGGCAAGGATGAGCTATTCGCATCAGAGCTGATGTCAGCTGCCCCCTCTTGGGAGAGATTCACCTGTCTTGCCTGGTGGCTGCAGGAAAACTGGTGCAGGCTCTTTCTGCTGGTGACATGGCTCAGCTTGCCTCTGTTGTCACCTGCTGCAGTGCCACCAGCCCGGGTTCAGAGGACTTTTCTCCTAATCACCTGTAAACCCGCCAGCTCTTCCTGCTCTCTGTTCCACTACAGGTCCTTTGCCAAGCACAGCTCCAGCTCCACAGTGCTTGTAGAGAAGGGGCCTGAAGGCAGTGGGCATCACTGAGAGGGCAGCTGGGCACAAAGAGGACACCATGCTGCCAGGGCTGACTCGAACATGCGAGGAGCTTGGTTTTGTGTGGCACACGAGCAGACATCCCCAGGAGATGTCAGACAGAGGGGCCAGCCCTGCCTCAGCGAGCATCTCCCTGCAGCAGAGGCCGGGTGGGAGGTGCGGGGGCACGCGGGGGCAAGTGGGGACACAGAGGGAGCATGCACCGGCTGCAGGACACATGCTGGAGGTGGATCCCAGCTCCCTGCCACGCTCAGCAGTGAGATTTTTTTCTTTGCCACCTTGGGAAGGGCCCAGCCCACGCGGTGCTGAGCAGGCACCGTTCCCTCCCTCGCCACGTATTGTTCTTCCCTCCCCAGTGCTCACTTACCTTCCAACACTTCAATCTCGTTGCCTTTGTCAGTGTCGCTGGCTTTTAATTGAAATTCCTCAGACAGCTTCTCGTCAGCACAGCCCGGCAGTTACTTTCGTGGGGGAAGCGATTGTTTTCCTTTCACAGCTGTGAAAGTTAAGTCCCAGCATTTTGCTGGGAGACTGCTTTGTCTCTTCCTGCTCTCATTGCCACCCTCCTTCCTTTGCCTGGTTGTTTCATTTCCATCTCTCCTCTTTCCCCCTCTTTCTACCTCAGGCT
>NW_010389481.1:2085-6453 GCF_000710305.1 Buceros rhinoceros silvestris
TCCTCAACTTTTCTGGCCCGTCCTGAAGGGCAGGACCTGCAGCTCCCTCCAGCCTCCTTCATCGCAGCTGTTCTCCCTGCAAAGCACCCAGGAGGTCGGGAGAGCCCAGCCTGCCACCAGGTCATTGCTTCTTGGCATTGAAACCCATCATTTTTTTGCTGAGAGAGCCATGCCAGGGGGCTCTCACCAGCTATCTCGCTGGCAGTGCCAGAGGGCTCGGTGCTCCCCTCGGCACCAGTGGGACCCCGGGAGGTTTGGGGGTCGGGAGGGTGAAGCTCTCCGCGAAACCCATCATTTTTTTGCTGAAAGAGCCATGCCAGGGGGCTCTCACCAGCTATCTCACTGGCAGTGCCAGAGGGCTCGGTGCTCCCCTCGGCACCAGTGGGACCCCGGGAGGTTTGGGGGTCGGGAGGGTGCAGCTCTCCGCCACACCGGGCAGCTCCAGCACACTGTAAACAGCCCTGCAAGCAGGCTGGCACATCATGGCTGCTGGAGTTGGTGCTTTGGGAGCAACTTAGGGAGTTAGCAGCAACCACCTCCCCACGGGGGCTGTAAACCACGGAGATGGTGAGATGCTGCTATCTCCACATGGGCCCTGTCCCAGAACATGCAGCCCAGGTATGAGCCCTCCTTCACCCACCACACTGCCCCCATTCGCCCCCTCTCCCTCTCCAAAAGGCAAAGTGAAGAAAACTTTCCCAGCACTCTGCAGCCCCTGGCAGCGTCCAAGAAGGACCCACAGTGGCCACAAAAGCACCACCCAAACTACTGCCAAGGCAGGTGGTGGGAGGATGGGTTGGGGTCTGTGCCCCCAGTGCAGCCCTGCAGGTCTGAGTCCTTCCCGTGCTCCACAGCCCGGCGGCTCAGTCCCCTCCTCCAGAGCAGAGCAAGAGCATCCTGGTGTAACCAGCTGGCAGTCCTGGGCTCAAGTTGGCAAAAGAGATGTGGGGCACGGCTTGCCCCTCTGCCTGAGTGTGGGCTGGCACCCCAGGATTACCCACAGCATGGCACTGGGAGCTGGAGGCAGTAGTTGGGGCCAAGCCAGACACAGTGTGGCCCTAAAATAGAACAAACCCCAGCACTCCCACCTTGTACCTGATGGGTTTTGCTCCCTGTAGGTCAGCATCCCACATCCCTGCCAGCCACGGGCCCTGCCTGGCATGTCCTCAAGCCCTTGCATGTCCCCAAGCCCTGGCATGTCCCCATGGGCATCCCCAGGGAACTGTGGGGCTGCCCCGGGCCCTGCCATCCCCTCCTGTGCACAAAAGGGTGATGGTGCCAGATCCTAACAAGCCTGCACTGGGCAGAGGCCAGGAAATTAATTTTCCTTGTGCCAAGACTGAAGCGAGCCAAGGTTTTAGCCAGCAGAGGACTGAGCACAGGAGAGTCCCCGGCTCCATCAGTCACCCACAAGAGCTTTCAGAGGTGGCGAAGAGTTGGGCGTTCAAAGGGCCTTTGAAATGCATTGTACTGAGATAGAGGGAGGGCTGAGCAACAAATGCCCAGCTTCCCAAAGATGAGATCTTTTCAGGCTGTTTGGTATGTTTTAAATGCTTTTCAGACATGCCCCAAATATTTTAGAAATATCTCAGCTTAAAACTATCCAAGATATTTTGCAGCCATATACAGACACATCCTGAGATGGGGAAGGGCTAGAGCGTGGTTATGGTTCCAAAAGCAAGTGCACAAACATCATAGGATGCCTCCATCGTTCAGCCGTTTCCATCCCAGATCAGTTCACACCACTCAGTCCACGTCCAGGAGCACAAGCCCGGCTGGGGGCCCTGACCCTGCAACTTCCCGCAGCGCTGCCAAAGAGTCCAGGGAGCTCCAGCAGATAAACCCACAAACCCCCTGTCACTGCAGAGCAGGAGAGCTCCCCAGGGCCAGCTCTGCGCTGCAATGCGCGCAGCCCTCTAGAGCCCTCTAAAATAATCAGCTGCGGTAATGAGTGAGCGTGGAAACGTGCAGAGGCTCATAAAGCTACTGCTCCAGGGAATGATCCAGCCACCGAGGGCCAGGCTGGGAAGAAGCTCCCTCTGGAGCGAGTCGTTGCACCGCTGCCTGTGCTGGGCTTCCCTGCAGCAGTGGGCAGGTGTCTTGCTCTGCAGGCAGCTCCCTTGGAGGGGGGGAAGCAAACCCACCTCCTGAGAAAGCCATGGGCGCCGGGAGCAGCAGGGCCCCTCGTCTGTGGCTGCGGCAGAGCTGGCAAGTGAAGAGCTGGGCTCCCAGCGATCCGCATCTCGTTCAGGCCTTCATCAGAGCAAACTGGTGGCAGAGCACGGAGGAGATCTGGGCAGATCTGGATAAATCTGGGCAGGATTTTTCAGGATCAAAAGGTTCTGCCTCTCTGCCATCCTCTGACCCACGACATTCCCCGGTCCGAGCTGGTAGTGAGTACCACCGCTCCAGGTAATTAATAATCTGGATGATAAAGATGCAGCTTGGAGTTTTATTGGTGTTTGTTAACATTTTCCAAGGAAGGCTGAAGGTGTCTTCTGGGCGAAGCTCTGGGAAGTTTGGGCAAGTGCTTTTTTCTTCAAGATGACCATGGGCGAGCAGCATGGCCAGCCCAGAGCCGGGGGTTTCCAGGCATCCTGCACTCTGATCTGCAGTAGACCCGCTCATGCAGCCTCCTCTCACCTTCTACTTTCTACAATTTTACAATTTCCCGGTCAGTTTAACAGCATTTATTGCTGGAAACACCTTCTTCCCCAGCGAAGCTAAGGGTTGTCCCAGCCCTGCAAACATTTTGTCTGTGAGTAATTTGCTTTGCATTAAATGTCCAAGGGACTAATCGAGCTGTGCTCCCATGGGAGCGATCTGCTCTGTCTGGGGAGGGCAGGGACTGAGACACGGCCACATGCAACCAGCCACAGCCCGTTCAAAGCCAAAAAGCTGCGGGCAAGCAGCTTTGCCAAGCTGGCTCTTGAAGGCAGATGCGTTGTGTGACACGTCATGCCCTGCCAATGTTTTGGGGAACACCCCGCAGTGCTGGTGCCCTGGGCTTTACCAGGCTGGAGGGAGGTGGAAGGAGACTTAAACTCAGCCTGTCCTAAAGGCTTTGAACCCCAATTTCTGCCTCAGTGCCTCTCACCAGCTGCCCTCTGGCTTCACCAGCGTTTGCTGCACTCTGCCTTCTAGGTGCAAATGGTCGCGGGCGCCCGTCGCAGAGGGGAGGAGAAGCCTCAGCCTTCACCTCCTGTCATCAATAGCATCTGCAGTGGAAACAGGACCATACCCTGGGCTCTCTGCAATGGGCTGGGAGCCTTCCCCTTGGGCAGGGAGCAGTGGTGGGTGCAAGAGGTGAGGGAGAGGGGAGAGGGCTTCCTGAAGCCCGCGCAGTGGGGAAATGAGCAGCTCTGGATGCTCCCTGATTTTTTATCCAGCTAAGCCATCCAGGATGGCTTCAACTCGCCTCAATGAAAGATGCCAGCCCCAGCACTGCAATGCCTCTTGACGGCAGCATCGCTATAGCAACGGGCCAGAGCAGCAGCGATTCGGGGGGACCACAAGTGGCTGGACCAGCACCCATGGCCCCTCACTGCCTCCTGCTTCATCCCATGGTCAGCCCCTGTGCAGCGAGGCTGGACCCCCACAGGGTACCCACCGTGCAGAGCAGCCCTCTTCTCTGTTTGCCAGCGTCTCCCTGGCTGATTGCGTCATCCCCGCCCTGCACTTTGAACTTCTCAGCAATGTGAAATAAAATCTGGGGCTGGTTTGTCCCTGCTGCCAGCACTGATGCGCCAGCATGGCAAAGGGGATTTCGGCAGCACCGGCAATCAGGGGGACTGCGGTATGCGGTGGCCAAAGGTGACATAAGGCTGAAAGCCTCGTGCCATGCTGGCCCCACCACCTGGGCCCTGCCCCAAAGCTCATGCCATTGAATCAGAGAATCACAGAATCACAGGCTGGTTTGGGGTGAAGAGACCTCTCAAGCTCGCCCAGCCCCACCCCTGCAGGGAGCAGGGACATCTGCACCCAGAGCAGGGGGCTCAGAGCCCCAAGGGCCAACCTGACCTGGGATGCTGCCAGGGATGGGGCTGCTCCCACCTCTCGGGGAAACCTGGGCCAGGGTCTCACCACCCTCAGTGTATAAAATTTATCCCAAGTTTTGTCTGACAAGAGAGATACATCCAGATTCTATTTTTTTTAACCACCTCCATCAGCTAGTGCTGGTGTCCAGCAGGGGACAGGAAGAGCCCTACTGCACAGGCAGAACGGGAGAAGTGCTCTGGTTGGGGCCTCGGGGTGATCCACCTACACCCCTACCCTCTCTGCGCAGCTTTAAAGACAGGCGCCGAGTTCAGCAACAGCCATCGTGCAGGTTGGGGAGCAGATTTCAGAGCTACCGGGGGCCGCACTGGT
>NW_010389481.1:6594-7239 GCF_000710305.1 Buceros rhinoceros silvestris
TGAAGCACTGACAGGCCACACCAAGGTCTCTCTGGAGCCTTCTCTGCTGCAGGCTGAACCCCCCCAGCTCTCTCAGATGTCCCCATTACAGAAGGGTTCCACCCTTGGGTCACCTCCTGCCCGAGCAGCACCGTGTACAGCCCGCACATGCTGAGCACGCAGCATCCGCCGATGGTGCTGGCACATGGCTGGGTCTCACGGAGCCGATCACGCTCCTTGGGGTGTTTCTGATTAACAGCCCCCTTCTCCATCCATCCTGTCTCCCCTCACAGCACCCCTCTGACCTTGCCTTGGCTGGCAGGCAGGGATCTGCATACAGGAAAAGCTGGAGCAGCCCCAAACCCCTCCAGGTGGACAGTGATCCCTGGGGAGAGCCGAGCGGGAGCCAGCAGAGCACCCCCAGCCAGATTGTCCTTCCATCATCCGAGGACCCCCGTCATCCCCGAATGCTGAAAAACATTTGAGAGAGAAATCCTGAATATTTGCTTGCTTTAAAGGAGTGTTTGGTAAGTAAAAGCGGAATCGACACCGAACGCTGCTGTGCAGAAAGGGTCGCTAAAGCCGCTGGCTCTGCTCTGCCGGCGCACCCCGCGCTCCGGGGGATGATTCCCTTCCCCAGCCGAAACCGCCCGCAAAAAACAGCCA
>NW_010389482.1:0-210 GCF_000710305.1 Buceros rhinoceros silvestris
CGGGCGCCCTGTGCAGGAGTTGTAGGGCGGTTGTTCGCCTTCCCTCGTTTTTTTCCCCTCTCTTTTAAGAGATTGGTTTAGTCACTGCTGGCGATGTTAGTTTTCTCACGCGCCATTCTCTATCAGAAGTCTTTTTAAAAATAATGCTTAAAACGCAGGATTCAAAATACATAGACTGTTTAGTGGGGACGTGTTGTTAAAGAGGAAAGA
>NW_010389482.1:270-1172 GCF_000710305.1 Buceros rhinoceros silvestris
AAGAGTGTCTGGTTGCCCATTAATTCTTCAGGTATTTGCCATGTAAACTTGATGAGGAAATATTCTCATTTTTTCTAAGTAACCTTTCTTGTCATTTATCCCTAGCAAATCGGCTTAACGTATAAAGTAAAGATTCCCTCACAAATATGCTGCTGATAGGGGTGTTTCAGGCATGTCACTGGTATAGGATGAAAAAACCTCACGCTTCCATTTTTTTAATATGTAAATTTGGAAAAGCCGTTCCTTCCTTTTCATGACTCTGTGAGCAGCCCTGGTTAATCCCATGTAACTACAGTACCTAGTCCAGGAGGCTGCCGATAGCCTGCATGCTTTCCTCTGCAGCTCTGCTAGAGCAGCCTGTTCCAATAATGCACCCACACTACTTCGTCCTTGGTGTCTCTCGTGACTTTTGTAGCGTTTCTGTGATAAGCTCCAGTGGGACTCTCGAGGAGACGCTGAAATCTCTTTCACCCTGAGAGGTGATTGAAGCCAAATTTGAGGAGGGGATAACGGCTCAGATTAACTGGAGAGTGATGCTGAGTTTCTGTGTACACGTTAAGTTCTGGAGGAGCTCCAGTAGCAGGAGCTATCCGGGTCAGAGCAGGAATCACCCCGGTGATGGGTTTTGCAGGGTCCTGATCACTTCCTACCGAAAATGCAAGTGATAAGCTTTTGCAGTGTGCGTGGGTTGCATCGCAAGCGCAGGCGAGGACAGAGCCAGTCATGTAGCGGGCATGACGTGTGCGATGAGCAGGTCACGCTGAACACGCTACAACTTCAGGAAGCCAGCGTTTGCTGTGCAGATCCTGCAGCGGTGTGAATTACAGGGAAAAAAGTGCGTTTGCATGTAGCACAGGTGGCTGGCTCATCTCCTGCATGACAAACTTTTTTTTTTTTTTTTT
>NW_010389482.1:1293-2543 GCF_000710305.1 Buceros rhinoceros silvestris
TTGAGAAAATCTGGCTCCCATTTCTGCCTCTGCCACAAATTGTCGGTGAGGCTTTGGGCAAATGATTTAACGTTTCCCTCCCTCCCCTTTCCTCATCTTTGCCTGTGACCCACCCAGGGCTTGCCTATGCCAGGCTGTCAGTTCAGACCCTAACTCAAGCCCTTTACCTCCCCCAGCTGCCTTGCACGCAGCAGGCTGAAGCCCACGGTAGGTGGTACCTAGCTGCTGTGAGGGGACACCGTCTGACATTCAAATGCTGCTGCTGGAGCCAGTAATACAGACGTAGCAGCCTCACAGCGATTCATCAGCCTCTAATCCTATCCCTCCTCTAATCCAGTCATTCTCTGCTGCTAATCAAATTGCCCGGCATCGCCCAAGCGATGTCTGTCTGCGCGCTCGCCCTCGTGTTGGCTAGCCTGTGTCAAGGCAGGGAAGAGGTGGCAGTGAAGATGGGCTGAGTATCACCAGCTCTTCAGGACAGAGACCGTCTGTCACTTGGGGTTTGTAAAATCCGTGGCACGAGAGAGGCCTGGTGTGATTGAGAAATACAAATCGTAGCTAGAGGGTAAATGGCAACAGCATCACGGGGAAAATGGCCAGAAAATGGCACCTCGGGCGTTCCTACGCAGCCAGCTGTGTGCACACTGGGAAGGAACGGAGGTGGAAGGGTGCAGCTCCCTCAGCGTAACAACGGCATTCTTATTTTAGCGTGGAAGACAGCCAAAGATAAGGAGCGGTTGTCATCCGGCTGGTTGGAGGATTTAGAAAAAGAAAAAAAAAAAAAAAAAGCTGTGTGGAAATAGAAATATTTTGATGTAGGTGCTAAAGAAAAAAAAAGGCAGATAACCTTGCAAGTGATGGACTAGCCATAAAAAAAAAAAAAAAAAAAAAAAAGCTGTGTGGAAATAGAAATATTTTGATGTAGGTGCTAAAGAAAAAAAAAGGCAGATAACCTTGCAAGTGATGGACTAGCCACGTAAAGCCGGCAGGACAAGATTTCTCCTATAAAAACCAGAGATCCAGAATGATCATAATTAAGCCCAGACCCTGTTAAATAACACATGGCCTTATTTATTTCAGATGTTTCTGGGTCCTAAAGATGGGGCCAAATGTGAGGAGTTTGATGTGGCAGAGAGTTTAACCCCAATTACTTCTACATAAATCACGTGATTGCTACAGGAGCTGAGTACATGTGATGGGTGCCCCAGAACTACTGATAAATATATGTATACATTAAAAAAAAAAAAAAA
>NW_010389482.1:2630-3120 GCF_000710305.1 Buceros rhinoceros silvestris
CAGAACTACTGATAAATATATTTATACATTAAAAAAAAAAAAAAGGCCCTGAAAAATCTCTGGTGGTGCAGAATTGGGGGAGAGCAGGCAAGAGGATGGGGATGCAGGAGCTGTGGCAGGGGCCGCCAGTCCGTGTGCACAGGCAGCTGAAATGGTGGCTTTGTAGAGCAGGCAGCTGGAGAAGGGGAAGCAAAATGGGAGCTGACAAATACTCTCATTATGAAACTGGGATGGATGAATGATTTATGGGGGTACTTGCTTTTATTTTTTATTATTTTATTTTGACTGGAATGAGTGGGTTGGCGATATGTGGTGCTAGCCACAAATGGCTTTGTTTTGAGATCAGGCTGCACTAGGTCACGCCTCCAGAAAGAGCATCTACAGAATAACAATACAGTAAAACACTTTTCAGCATTGCTTGAGTTTCACAGGCTGTTTGCAGGAAGAAAAAGTTTTCTTTATTTTTTGCCCAAAGCACTAGGCCTGAACT
>NW_010389483.1:0-4075 GCF_000710305.1 Buceros rhinoceros silvestris
TCGGCACCGGTGAGTGCTCCGTTCGCCTGGAGCCCGGAAAATGTGCGCTTAGCACAGTCCTTAACTACCTTACATTTATCCATCGTTCTTGGGGTCGTCTCGTACTGTGTCCATCTTACACATACCTTTTTACTCATGAGCTTAACTACCCTTGGACTAAAGTTTTTAGGCCAGAAAGTCCTACTTTATTTCAATGGCATAGGTCCTCTGCTGTCATCACAGGAAAATGATACAAATAATTTTAAAACTGATTATTAATAACTCCTAACACAAATGGTGTTTTAAGTATTAATTAGTGCATTTGGGAATACCAGGGGAATCTGGGGTTCCTAAGACTACGTCTTCACCACATCCCAAAGCTGCAGGCTTCGAGAGAGGGCACAGCAAACCTTCATGTTCTCTGCTCTGAGACTGCACTGCCTGCCTGCCCTTTTTATTGTCCGTCTCCTTCAGTTCCTATGGACATCTGTAATTCTGCTCTCCACTAGTTCCACCAACTGCCGTACCTTCCAGTGTAATCAGCATCACTCCAGCCTCCACTTTCTTTCTCAGGTTTCCCAGTTAATTTGAAAACAGATGAGAAAGAGAGTTAATACTGACACTGGGAGCATCATACTGAAGGTGTCTTTGTTCTCTACTTGCTTATTGGAAAAAGTGGCAGCTTGCTTAGACCTTACTGGTCACCTTCTCGGATAACCTACTAATGACCCAGGCACCAAATCCATTTTGCTTGACAATTTTATGTACCTCGAGATGCTGCTCAGTCAGCAGGTCAACTGGACCAGCAATATTACTCCTTGGGTGTTGAGGGAGTGCAGGTGTAAGTCATCTCCTAGAAGTCTGGGCAAACGTGGCAGTGGTGGTCGAGCCCCGATAATTGGCTCCGTTCCCTGTGTGGAAGAAAATATATAGACATAAAGAATTTGTCTCAAATCTGCCCCCTTTTGGATAAAATCTTAGAGACCTTGGGCTCAGGTCCCAGTGGAGAACTGAGCAGGCTCCATAAGAAGCAAGTTGTTCCCTGTTCCCCTCCGAGGCCATTAGCTATTCCTTTGATTAGTTTGCCTTCATCCCTCAGGGTCTCATATTTCTTTTCAATACGTAATATGCTATATATTGTATCACTCGGCTTAGTTTTAGAGCACTGAAGAATACGTTTTTCTTTTTGTGCTTGTCCAGCGTGAGCTCATATACTTCAGATCTCTTTCTTCATTGAAAAGAAAATATCACAAATAATCTAATATTTTTGGATCCATCCAAATCCTTAAAAGCTGCGGTAAATCCTGACATCATGGAGATGAGTGAGTGCCCATAGAAATCAGATATATGATTACATCCTTTGCAGTTCTGGGTACAAATTAGCCTGTCAGGTTTGCATGTGCTACTTCTGCTGACTTCAGTGGGAATTGCACATACGAAACTAACAGAATAATCAGGCCCTGAAAATTTGAGCTTGTGTCCCCAAGCATAGCTACTGCATTTTTAACTGATTCAGTGTGAGCTGCATCTGTGACCCTGGAGCAACCGCAACAGCTGGGAGAATGTGCTGGCACCCAGAAAGCTAGTGCTGTCTTTCCACATGGGATATACAGCAATCTCCAACCTGCCCTGCTTGTATTTAAAACACAAACTTAGATATAATACAAAGGAAGTGTTTCTGTTACCATGACATCGAGCGAGAAAATAAACATTACGCTCCCTAGAAAATGAAATAGAAGGTAACAGAGCGTTTTAGCAAGTCTAATGGCAGAAGTCAGAGCCATCATAACACATTACGATGAAGACAAATGAAAAGGCTGGTTTTGATAGCTTGAAATAAGACAGGAAAACAGTGAAATAGTTTGCATACAGAAAAATACACACTCTAGATACTCTTTATTCTAACCAAGTGCTAGAGAAAGACTATTTTTATTTCCATTTTTATCTTCTGTTTTTGAAAAGCTGGTGGTTTGGTTTTCTGGTTTTTGTTTTTTTTTTTTTTCCCTGAATTCCCCAACTAAGGGACAGGACTAGTTGTAAAACCCACCCGGTACTCCCTGGAAATCTCCCAAGCAGAAATTAGATTGTTTTAAAAAACAAGCAGACAAGCAAGAAAAAAAACCCCAAAACCAAAACAAACCCAGAAACAAATAATTCAAATCTAAAACACAGGGAATTTCAGCTGTTATCAATAAGGTGTTGCATTATTCCTGAAAGAAATATTTATTCAAGTATTTCATACCTGATATTGATGGCTCAGCATCCCAATTCTTCAAATTCAGGCTGAGGAGCCACTCACTTAGGAAAGAAAAAAGTGATAGATTATCAAATCTAAACCTGAAGGCTACGTAAGTGATTAGTATTACGCAACCTCATGGAAGTCAGTGCAAAGAAAATACAACTGATCATCACAAGAAACACCATTTCAGACGCATACTCTAAATCAAGCTTCCTGAGTACATATTTTATAGTCTTTTTTGTTAACGTAGATAAAGTTGTTGATTTAATATTCAAATTCCAGTCTTTATTTTGGTACTTAAAGTCTTCTTTGTAATGGATGGTAGAGAACTTCCAATGATAATTCAGCAGAAATCACTTAATTCAACAGATACAGGAGTTACCCTGAGTGCCGGGCTCAAAAATGTTGCAACATTTACCTGCCCCTCTCTTCAGGCCACCAATGTGATCTCAGTTCCGTACGTGTGACTTTGAGGATCTGACCCTGCTCTGGCAGATAATTCAATTACATCCTGTATGGAAGTCCCATTTTATACCGTTTTAATTCCGATCTGAATAAGATGCCTTCCTAAAAAAATGTCAAAGGGTCTGTCTTTCACCCGGAGTACAAGTGTACACGCACATGCCTGTCTGTCTGTTGTGTCACGCTCCGCGTAGGCGCAGGGGCTCTTTGCCCTCATTTTGCAGAGCAGCAATCCTGCCTGCCACAGGCGGGAGCCGGCGCGTTACTGTCCGTGAGGCCGTTACCCACTTACTCGGCCCAAGTTTATGAAGTAAAATCACCACCACCCAACTCAACGTTAATTATTTATTTAGTGAAGTTGTCCATTTTAGAGCTGAATTAGTGCAATGCAATTGAACGGAGCCAGAGGCTGGGACTGGGCTGCCATTTTGACATTCTCATCAGGGAAATGATGCTGTAAACACCCATACTCGATTCACATGCATGGTCTCTTGGTTGCCTACAGTAATGCCCATCTGTTCGGATGGCATCATGCCCACTCAAGTTGCTCAAGGGAATACATGCTGGGCAGTGATTGGCTTAGGTAAGTATTTTTCAAACTGGGTCGGTGTCGACCTCCTTTTGGGAAGGCCCAAGAGGAAAAGGAAACAAAAAGAATTTTCATTTTTTATTTTAATGGATTGTTTTCATTTAACATTCAGCAAAAACACCACCATCCATAAAACATTCAGTAGCTGTTTTTGCTGATTCTTTGGTACCTGTAACCCCAGCAAGGAAAAATAAATTCAACTGTATTGTCACTTTTGTCGATAAACGAGTTTAACCTGTTATAAAGTCACAGTCCACGTAACATTAAGACCATCTCACCGGCAGAAAAGAAACCTGTCTCAGCAGGCATTGCCACATTCTGACAATTGCACTAATTTCTTTTGTTGATGAATATCGGTCAATGCTCAAATATCTCAATTCATGGGCACTTTTATCAAAAGCCAGGGTCTGAATTTTGTGGGCAGAGTGGTGAGCAACACTATGTCTCAAATTATTAATAGGATCAATTTAATATTATTGTACAAAAATGCAATTCCAAAATGTACAACAAACACAAATATGCACAAAGAAACAGATGATTGATCTGCAGTATCACAAAAGATTAACCCCTTTCGGTTCCTAAGTTGGAATAATTTCCAAATACAGCCTTTTACTTCTCCAAAGCCAAAGAACTTTGCTTTAGTGAAGCCCATTGCTCAGTGAAGCCATTGTCTGTCACATTGCTTTATCAAACACGAAATGGAGGGGGGAAAACTTGTCACCTTCTCTTCCTGCAAATAAACTGTGGGGTTTTCTGTTTCAGAGAAAGATACCATTATTACAAAAAAAAAAAAAAAAAAAAAAAAA
>NW_010389483.1:4136-6401 GCF_000710305.1 Buceros rhinoceros silvestris
AAAAAAAAAAAAAAAAAAAAAGAAAAAAAAAGTAAACTGATCCAGCTCCTTTTCACTTGGGAGACAAAAGGCTTTCACTGCTGCGTCCATGCGTTCTGACTGCGGTTTTGACACTGTGTCAAGATGCTCCCGCTCTGCTCCACGTCTCAGATCACAGTTGGAGTGTCTTCATACAGTGTTGAATCAGTAGTGTCAGCAAGTCTCAAAGCAGAAGCAAAGATGTAGCCTCAGAGCGGGTAGAGTCAGAGAGACCTTTCCCCTAATCTGAAGTAGGCAGAGGGTGCTCCAATTTTTATTTTTATTTTTAATTGTTTGTTTTAACACATTTTGACCCAGCTGCACCAGGCTCATGCTTCTATGTACTCATCTTCCTCGCACTAAGGTCTGAGAGCTAGCTCTCGCCCAACCCTGAAGAGCTGTTAAAACGCAGCCTGGAATAATGTCAGTATTTTCCTGAAGAAGCCAGCCTAGGCAGAGGAGCTGAGGCCCTGCGCGTTCTCGGAGCAGCTGGCACTGTAGGAGAGGTTTGTTAGCAGGGCCAGACCCTGCTCTGGCAGCCCCCTGTTCTGCTGTGTGATAGCACTGCTGTGCTACCGTGGGGAAAAGCGCAGGGAGCTGGCGCCCTGGGACCCCCCTTCAGCTGCTGACGCGCTGTCCTCTGCTGCTGCAGCCGCACAAGGAAACTAGCCACTGCCTGAATCTGCTTCCAGAGCCCCGGCTTCCCTGGCGCTGATAGAAGCTTCTCGCCAGGTTCACAGGGGCACGGTTTTTCTGACGCAAAGCAGAGCGGATTGACACAACTGCTCTCTTCAGCAAGATGGTGCCGTGCACAATCAGCACAACAGAACCAGCGTGGCAGAGCTGCGGCACAGCGTCTGCACACGCTGCTGCGCACCGGTCAGGGTGGGGACAGGGACAGGAAGGGACAGGGAGCTGTCCTAAGGGACAGGGCGCTGTCCTAAGGAACAGGGATGGCAGTCTTGACATGGTGAAAGACATCAGCTCCATGAAGAGCCTGGGGGGGCTGCAGAGATTAGTGTTCTACAAGCACAAGGATAGGGTTTGAAAGTTTTGTTAATGACTGAAAAAAAAAAACCCAAAAACCAAACAGGAGATAGGTTTAATACCTGGAACTTTGTCCTTGTTAAATTTTTTTTATTATTACTTCACTTAAAGAAGTAATGGTGGTTCTTCCTTGTAAACTCTGCCTCATATCATTAGATCATCACTAATGCAATAGCACGACTTGAAAAGCTAAATCACACACTAAGACACCCCTCAGATGCTATCAAATAAAGGATATCTAAGTAAGTGTGGTTAGGGACCAAACTAAACATAGTATAAGCATGTGTGGGAACAGTATTGACAAGAGGAAAACTGTAATGCCAGTAAAGACCAAGGGGCAGGACACGGTGCTAGCATCTAGCACTGGTTTGTAAAAAAAAAATAATTATTAAAATAAAAATGTTTGAAAGACCGAATATGCAACCTAGTCCTGGGCTTCCTCCTAGAAAAGAAAGCAAAGGTGCACGGATCCCATGAGTTCAAGCATTGCTGCCAGAATTAGCCACGTCTGGGAGGACCAAGACATCTCTAAGGCATCACTCTCTGAAGCGTTGAAAGCCAAGCACTGTACCAGGCCTCGTGTTTCGAGAGGAGGTGGCTGGCAGTCCCTAAGAAGGCATTTGAGAAGGAAAGAAAAAGGATCAAGGTTTAGAAAGAAAATAACTAGACTTAGAAGGCTGGATTAGAAAATATAAATAGGTCAAAGCCAATTTGCTGTAGCTTTACCTCTGAAAACGTAATCCAGTCAATTTTGTATGCTAACGCCAGGGGAGGACCCAGATCAAAGAGTGTGACTTAGGTTAAGTGACCGTTGCAGTGAGATGCCTGCATTCTGCTCACAGTTAAGGCAAATTTATCCCCGACATAAAAGCAGTGATAGATTTCAGCGGACTTTTAGTAGGGATACATTCGCTCATTTGTATCCAATACCTCCTCAGTGACTTGTCGCTTAGGCAGGTGCAATGTGTACCCACCCACTCACTAAGGTGTTTCTAATTTCTCATTAGTTTCTTCTTCCTTGCGATTACTGTGCTGTTATTTTCATAACAAAATTAAAGAACAGGAAGAAAGGTTATTCAACAAAACAGTAAATACTCAAAATGACAGCTAATAAGAAAACTTTAAAACTATGTGTTTCAAATTCTGATTTAAAACCTGTGTAAGAAGATGGCGGTAGAGACTGGTAGTAAGTCAGCAGGA
>NW_010389483.1:6486-11107 GCF_000710305.1 Buceros rhinoceros silvestris
AGCAGGAAATAGCGAAAAACGAGAGGTGGGAGCAGGGACTTACCTCTCCGCAGCAAGCTGAGGCTCAGCCAGTGTTTGCGACATGCGTTGAGATCCTTGGAGTAAGGTATTAAAGTGCAAAGTATGTCTGTTTAAAACAAGCCTAGCTCACTGACTGAGTGGTGGTGACTTTCTTGCAGGCGCTTTCACAGCAAGCAGAAGATGGGGCTTTCCTTCTCCTCCGCCCGGGCTGGCCCGTCGCACCCTCACCCGCTGCAGAGGAGCTCTCTGGCTGTCGCGACCATTTGCCTTCACCCACCTCAAGGAGAGGTCTGCCCCGTGCTCTCCCAGCTGTGCCCGGAGGTGAAAGAGAAATTACAGACTGTATCATCTAGGCACAAATTAAAAATGTTACCGGTAGAAACCTGGTAGAAAGTCTCAGAAGAGAATGAATTATGTATTTGAACACTTAAGATTTCCTTGCCTTCATTACGGCATGGGGTCTGAGCTCTGCTTTCTTCCCTGCACTTTATTACATGGTTAGAAGTCCCGCAGTAGGAAACTTGCAGTTTGAATTTTGAAGCACCTATAGTGTCATACTTTTTATTTTAATATTTGTCACCAACAGTGCCGACAGATAAAAAGTGCTGGCTCCCCGCAGCGTGATATGCGGGATTTTCAACAGAGCTACACAATTGCTTTTGCTAAGTGCTTGCGGGGCTCACAGTGCCAGATCCCGCAAATTGTCCTATTCAGGCCACTTTGCGGTGCTGTACCAGGGCAAGTGGCATTAGAAAAGTTAGGTGCTTGCAGGAGGGACATACGCCTAAATGGCTGGTTTCGTTTCCAAGTCCTACGCAATAGTCTGAAGACATTTATGCAACGCAGTTCCGTAATTGTAGCACTTAAGAGATGGTGAAAACTTCTTGTGTCACTTACACTTTGTTCCGTGTTGCATACAGTTTCGGAAAAAAATATCTTTTACCAGCTCCAAAGTTTGCTGCTCAAGGAAGTCCTATAAGCAACATCACCAATCTGGTGACATTCTATTTAAGGATTACTACTTCCTCTCCTCCCTTATTGTCTTTAATTTGGTTTTGTTCGTAATTTATAGGAACATCGTTGTTCGTGTCCCAGCCTCAGATCAGGATTATGGTGTAAATTATTTCATGTGCACAGCAGTGCTGTGTGTAAGAGTTACACCTGAGGTGTCAGGGGAGATTTTTGTATCTCCTGTCTTATTCACAGGTCAATTAAAAAGCTGATTAAACCCAAAAAGTCTATGATGATAATTGTTGGAAATAGACTGGGATGATAATTGGTTTAATGACTGCTAAAGGAGTCATTGGCATGCGTGTCTCTCAAGGAGCCTGAATGGCACTTTAAGAGCTAGATTCATCCTGGGTGTTGGTCGTGACTTTAATGGTATTACTCCAAAATCTGAATTGGATCAACTTACAAAAAATTGCAGACAAGACAAATAATTTTTAAAGTACGTCTCTGCTGAGCTCTGGTGTCTCACTTGAACTACCCTATTCAGCGTCAGCTCCGGTACAAATTCTGCCTGTGCAGCTTGAAGTAGCCCTATAAGGTGGGAATTCACTGAAGGTTTTTTTATTTTTATACTTTTTTTTTTTTTTTAGCTTAGCAGGAAACAAATTCTATATAATAACTAGAAAATGTAGGCCGAGACCATCCTCTGCACAGGAAATTTCACTCAGAGGGTTGGACACCCAGCGAGGTCCTATTCATAGATGTCTCTTTGTATTTTTCTGCCTGGAACCAAAGAAGGGGATTCATGCCAAAACCCTGCAGGATATGGAAATCTATCGGCTGTTCTGTGCCTCTGCATGTCTTTCAAAGTAGCTTCTGATTTGGGGAGCCCTAAATTAAGATCCATGGGCTTGAGGGGTTTAGGGTGGGGTTTTGCTGGGTTTTTTTGGTTTTGTTTTTTTTTTAATAAGGACTCAAAACCTGCAGCTTCGATTCATAACAGCAGTCAGAAACATTCAGTACTTTTGAAAACCCCCTGACATTTAATTCCTCATACTGAGGACCCAGAACAGCAAAAATTTAGACCAAAATGATTTCTCCGGGCTAGTCCGTATTAGAGACTAGTGCAGGCGTCAGAAAACCCTTGCTGCTGGTTCTCAGTCCACACGCACTGCCCGGGCTTGGAAAGGCTATAAATCTTTCAGTGAAAACAATTCCTGCTTCATGCCATCAACACTGCCTAAAGACATCTGCGTAGGGCATCTCTGGAGGAGGCTCCCATTTCCAGACCTATGCAGGAGAATAATGAGAAACTTGCATCCGGTTTGAAAGACCTTAATGAGTCTCTCTTGGATACAAAATACTTGTTCAACACCCTTATGGGCAAAGTAACAGGCAGCGGAGCTGGGGAGCTCCGGCTGAGTAGGATGCATCGACAGGTCTCAGACAAGGAACACCACATAGTTCTGCAAAGAAAGAGCTGGGTTTTCAGGCCCAGTTTGCAGTTCTGGCACTTACATGTGTCCGTATCGCTCTGAATAAATATTTTCCAGCACCTACGTCTCCATTAGTTGCAGTGGGGTTTCAGGTGCCATGGGGGTATTCTGGATTCCTCGCTGGTGCTTTCATTTTTGTGTTTCTATCCTCAGCAACATTCTTAACAAAAAACCCCACAAAACTTTTTTCAGCATCTCAAATGAACCGTAGACATATTGACTGTGATTTCCTCTGCTCCCTCCAGATTTCTCTCTCTCACACAAATACATTTCAGGGTTCGGGGGTTGGTTTGTTGTGGTTTTTTCCTCTTCCTGAGCTTGCTGCATCATCGAGCTAATGATGCACAGTCAAGTTATCCAGTATCATCAGATTACCTGAGGCTCTGATCCCAGTGTGCCTTACACATGTGACCATTTAACTCCTTGAAGTCAAGGGAACTGGTTGTGCACACAACATGAAAGAAGATGCACTTTTCTGGCAGCACCCAGCAAGCAAAGAAGGTTGGTGTATTTTTTGGTGTAATGTATCAATAACTGGAATTATTTTGTAAAACGAAAAATGGAGAGCGGGGAGGACTGTGGACTTAATTTGTGTTCTATGCTCTGTTAGGCTGCTAAAGTCCTCGGTAAGCGAAGAGGAGCTTGCATTCCTGTTTGCTAGGGCAAACACGTCTTAGCTACCAGCAAATGTTGCCCGGCCTCCCAAGCGGGGTGCCAGGTATCTCGGCTTCCTCTTATGTCCTTCCATGAAATAATCAACCTCCAGCCTTAAATAAATCCACAGTGCAGACCTTCACGTTCCTCTAGTAGCTGCCCACTGTCAGACAACCCTTCTCAAGCCACGCCAAAACCAGCAGATTCTTCTGTGTCGGACTTACCACACAGCCGCTGTATGAGCAGTGGCAGAGTGTAAATCCAGCCACCCGTGCTGGGGTGTGGGGAAGGGTCGAGGGAGGGAAAAAGCAAAAAGAGAGGTCTGGAATTCAAAAAAATTAATCCAACTAGCCAGGGAGCAGATGAGAAGTATACATGGCAGAGGGCTCTTGCCAAACCTCCAGGTTTACCTAGCGAAAGGAACAGCCGGCGCAAACCTACGGCAGCCAGGGAATCACGTACGTGGCTGCGCTCAGCCTCCTGCCTCTGCTTTGCACTGGCCCTGTGCTTGCACCCACACGCCCCTCGGCGTCAACGCTGAAACCAGAGTGAAGGACGGGGTTTTATTTAAACACTATTGCTCTCGGCACCATCACAGACATTATCAGGCCAGTTAGGGGGAGAGAGGCAAAACTAATAAAGCTCACGCACCGGTCATGGCACAGTCAGGTGTTGCCCACCTTCTCCTTTCAGTCTGCCCCCTTTCTGTGCACACCAGACCTCATTCTGCTTTCAGACGAGGCCCCATCCTCCCGGTTTGAGTGTTTGACCATGGAGGACATACACTGTAGCGTAACCCTGCATATTTATTCGGAGTTCTGCAACACTTGATCAAGTCTTAAGCCACGAGAGCCCTCATGGAGAAAAACGTTTCTGGGTCCTACTTTGGGTGAAACTCTGTCGTTCCCCATTAGCAACCCAAATTGTTTCTGCCACACGAGGCTAACGGAAGCTCTTGACCATTTCTTCAGCACCATTACAAAAGCATTAGCTGAGCTCATCTGCAGACGTCGTAACCCTCCCTCTGAGGCAGGCTTACACTGAGATACTTTGTGAAGAAACCAGGAAACGTGCAGTAGAAGCTGCATCTTTTGCAAATGGCTTGTATATTTTATCGCTGTCGTGCTCTGAAGCCAGTTTCTTGAGGAACAAGGCCTATAAATGGCAGCTGGAAGGAGAAGAAGATGCACTTATTTGTTGCATTACTTTCGACCAGGAAAAAAAGACGTTCTTTCACTCTCTTCCCTTTAAATTAAAGGCTGGGTAAAGAAGAGCCCAGCACCTCAGGGACACGGCTGCAGCACACGCAGCTTGCAGAGCTCGTTTGCTTGCTCGTTTATTGTGAGGGAAAGCTCATGCTGGGGGCCAGGTGCCTCTTCCAGTCGCGTAAAACTGAAGACATAGATACATTTATTTTTTTAAGTTCAAAGCAAGATTTTAGAGGGTACTGAAAGATTTTGGGGCTAAAGATTTTTCTGAAAGGCGTTGCCTCTTTCAGC
>NW_010389483.1:11277-11699 GCF_000710305.1 Buceros rhinoceros silvestris
AGTCCCGCAGGGCACTAGCTCTCCAGTCCCTGCTTCCGGGGATACCGCTTGTGCTGAACGGGGTGTTAACACCAACGCGTGTTCGGGAACGCCAGCAGCAGCAACACCCAGGACACCCGCTCTGTACGTCCCCCCGCAGCTCAGGGAATACTCCGCGCTGCCTCTCGCAGCTGCTGGAGCACGTTGACACCACTGTGCTATAAATACAGACGCAGCAGTACAAACCAAGAGTGGGTACAATAGCGGAAATACTTTCATGACGTTTCTTTACGTGGAGGCTTTGATGTCCCTAAAGCCCCCTGAACCAGGCTCAAAGCATGTTTCTCGCAGGGCACCTTGTGACAACCACACAGAAAGGGGGTGGCAAAAACCTGACCGGGCAGGGCTGCGGGGGCCGAGCAGTGGCCGAGCCCCCTGCAAGC
>NW_010389484.1:0-12547 GCF_000710305.1 Buceros rhinoceros silvestris
CGGTGCAGAGCCGGAGAGCGCGGTCTGCGGCCCCGAGGGGACCCGCTGGGTGTCCCGGGGGGAGCGCCCACCGTTGCCCCTCGCAACGCTTTGCTGCGGGCCAAGCCCTCTCTGGGTGCCAGGAGGCGTCGGGGTCAGGGTGCTAATGCTGAGGCAGCCCTCTCCCCTGCACCAAGGTTCTGAGAGCGCGGTACCGCGCTTTTAACCCCTTTGGGCAGCCGTTTTCTCTGACAGAGGCGCCGGGTGGTCCCACACATAGCTTAAGACAAGCAGGAACTGGGACACGGCATGGCCGCTGTGGAAAAGACAGCACAGATGCATAGGACATGTCTGACACAGAGTGCCTTCCATTTCCAGGGCCATCACGCCTGCCTTATGGAGTAGCAGGATTTCTGTGCCCTCCATCACACCTTTTATTAATACACAGTGTGGATACTTAAGCCTCCTCAGTTTACTAGTTACCAACATACCCTTGAAGACCAGCCAGCGTCCTAGGATTCCTCAAGTGGATGTTGAATCTCCTACAAACTCAACACTTCCACTCATTTGTTTCTCCCTGTTGTGGCAGAATAGTGGGATACATGAAAGAGTAGGACTAAAGGAGAGAGAAAACAAAACTCACTCACTCAAGTAGTGTTCTTTGCCCCAGTTTTTCCGTATTCCTTTTCATTTCAGCCTGCCCTTTTGAATTTGTGGCTATCATGCTTGATTACAAAAAGTAATCTCTGGGTTATCTGCTTGATAACTGCAAACATCAGAAAACGAGCTGGATTTCACAAGAAAGAAGAAAGGAATTTGTAATTATAACAGTTTTATTTAAAGATGTATTCATTTTTTTATGTTTTAAAGATTTTTCATACCAAAAAAATGGCACACTGCCACCTGAGCTTCAGCTTTTGCGAAATACATCAGCAATTTACAAAAGGTAGCACTACTGCTGGAAAAAAGGTGAAGTCTTATCTATGCATTTAACTGAGCCTATAGAAAAATTCCATTAAGTTAAGATGATGAGCCCCTAAGCCAGGCCCAAAGAAGTGCCACAGTGGTAGAGCTCATTTCAGGAAGTGAAATTGCTGCATTTCGTCCAGCAGTAAAAAAAGGAACTATTTTTGTTGGTAATAGGTTTATCAGCGGTTTGTTGATGAACTGCTGTGATGGTAAGAGAAGAACCTCAGAAGGAGCAAGCAAGATGACTTAGAGCATTTTGCTTTTTGGAGGGCAGCTTTCTACAGCTGATGGTGAACAACAGTTGTCCAAGGATGTCTGGTCTCCTTCCCTTTGTCCCCGAGTGTGAGATACTGCTGAGGAATGTCATACTATAAATGGCTTTATAGCAAGAATGAGTGTCAGAGTAAGGTTAGTCAGCTCCCCACCCTTCCTCATGATGCACCAGATGGTTGTTTACACCTCTCAACATCTGGCCTCTTTAGCCTTGGCCATGCTGGGGCTTTGTGGTGAAAGTGGCCTGCCATGAAATAAACGTCATGCTAGCGCCTTGCATCTCCTTGCTTGCTGAACCACAAAACCTGAAAACTCATATACAGGAACTTTAAGAGACTTGAAGTTGCTTCTTCAGCTCAAGTGCTCTACGAACCCTTTTAACCTCAAATTCAGATTCTTGCTGTGCCTTCAGCCCCATTTTCTGTTTTATGTGCCCTGAATCTTCTATTTGTGACTACATACACAATTACATTCACCTCATTTTATCCCCCGCAGTTCAAAGTTTGGCTTCTATAAGTGGAAAGCCAGTATAGGCCCCAGAAGATTCCAACAACCTTCTTAGGTTGAAAGTATATTTCAAGGTCTCGTTGGGTAAGGAGGACAGACATCAGCCACTGCACAGACCCTGCTAAATGAAACCTGTGCAATGCAGCTTCAGCTCAGCTCTGTCCTTCCAGACTCCTGAATGCCAGCTTTAATTGTTCACTTCTCTCTGGGAAGGAGACAGATTTGGCCCTCGCTAGGAGCCCTGCACTATATTTCTCTGTGGGTGAGCTCTGCACACCAGGTTGAAGAACACAGTTTCCGCTGAGACCAAGGCTTCTGCGCTGCTTGGCTGAACTGGCTGGAAATCACAGGCAACGTATTTTTGTGGAAAACATAATTCTGCCAAAGCCGACATGGAATTTGAGGACAGATGTCAGAATCACAGGATTATTTGTGGTTGTTGTTCAGCAGTGTACTGCCACATTGACAGAGGGGCAAAGGAACTGAAGTCATGCCCGAGGCAAGGATAAGCTTCCTTAGCAACAGGTAGAGGAGCTGTGTGTTAAAACTAGGAGTGAACAACCCTCTCCTTGAGCAGATGGGGACATTCAGCTAGGAGAAGAGCTCACCATAGGCAGGTCTTTGCTGCCAGCTTGGGAACAAACAGTGATTCTACAAGCTGGTCTACCAAACCGCATCAAAACATCTCCAACACAGCCTGGGGTTTGGTTTCATTTCATTCTGATTTTTTGATTTTGTTCTAAGTCATGTTGTTTGTTTGGATTGTTTGGAGGTTTTTTATTCTTTTAAAGTTTTTCCAATTAGTCTAGACATTTGGGGTTGAATTTCTTGGTAGTCTGCTCTATCTGCTGTGTTCAAAGACACAGTAGATGTCTCTTCTGTTCACAGCTCTTAATGACTCAGTGAAAACTGGATCCACAAAGTGAATATTTCTTAGTGACTTTTTTTTTTTCACATGAAGCACATTGAAAACAGTAACACATGCCTGTCTTTTCTAAGCAAAATATTTTGGATATATTAGACACTGAAACATACAGATTTTGATTCCAGTGCTGTGCTTAGACATTCACAAGAAAGTCTCCACCTCTTTAAGTGGGGGGGAAAAGGAACTTTCCAATTTTTAATCTGAATTTGAAGTAGAAAGACATTAAAAGAATGAGCTTTATTCCATTTTTCTGTATTGTTCCACTAGCATTGCCTTTAGCATATATTGCATAAAGACTATACACTAATTTTCATTAGTTAATGCTAACACGAAACTTCTTTCTTTTCGTGGCACCTCGTATGCCAGCCTAATACGAGTAAGTTCTTCAAGGAACTGTTAGTCTTCACTGTAAGCATGCCACTTGGTTTTTTTTTTTTTTCCCCTGTTAAATAATTTTGCATAACATTTGAAGGTAATAGTTCATCAACATGGTAGTTTGGTAGTTCCTGCCAGACAGACAGGTAGTAACAACCCACAGTGGGTCTTTAAAAGCAGATTAAAAAGCACATACTTCTCAATCTGGTAACCCATCAGATAGAACTGACATAACAGAATGAGTTAAGAAAAACATTTTAAGAATAAATGCATATTTTTTCTGTTACAGTGCATGCAAAATCCTGATAGCTGCTCTGAAACCCACTACTTTCTGTTCATGAAAGCATCCAAACTATCATCAAAATTCTGCCTTTCTCCCAGTTTACAGAGCTTACTGCTTGGGACTGTCTTGCACACAGCAACCTGAGAAATGCTTTTAGCCTACAGTTTTTATTCATAGACTTTCTCCACCATATGCATTCTCTCTTCATTATTATTATTCCTCTCATTACTCTAAGAGCCACTTCTGCACGTACCTGTAAGAGACAGGATGCTTTTAAACAATTCCCTGGAGTTTTGGATTTCACAAGGAGGAAATTATTTATGCAGCTGGAAGAAATTTGTCTATTTTCTAAATGAACAGCTTTAGGAAGAAAGAAATCACAGAAAGAAGGAAGCACTGGGGAAAAGTGTTTTACTGGAGCAGCAGCAGAGCTGTGGAGGGACAATCCACCAGCCACTTCATTGCCCTCCCACCAGTTTTATTTCCCCTTCTCACTGTCTCCCCCACCCAGTGTAAGCATCTCCTGCTTGTTCTGCTGGTATCAGTAACCACCTCAACACCTCCTGAGTGGCAGCATCAGGGGCTAACAGGGCTGAAGCGTGTTTTCCCTTATGGACTTCATTCAGAGACATCTGGATGAGTGGGGTGTGTTTGTCATCCCACCCCCTTTGACTACCTGACTTGCTGCTGAAGTTGCAACAGGTACGCTGACAGTCAGCATAAAAATGTGAAAGCACAAATGGCTGGAAGTGGCAATTTCTTAAACTGCTGCTAACCTTCACTAATGACCCCTGCCAGTGCCCCTGGCTGAGGACGTGTACTAACACATTCACTGAAGGATATTGCCGAACCAGGTTTAAGGTGTTGTAGCTTGCCATGGATGGTTCCATAAAAATACCTTTGGAAAGTCATTCGCTCCAGTCTCTCGGCCCGAGGCAGGCCAGGCGTATCCAAACTGTCCTCAACAGGCATTGTCTGTCCAAACCCTGATGACCCAGGCTTTATAGGCTTCCTAGAGGATATACTTAAATCATCCCCCATGAGTATGGAGAACCCATGGCATGCCTCTTCAGTGATAACTTTTGGTGTGTTTGGGGACTGTTGTCACACATTTCTACCCTGAACCAGCCCAATTTCATTCTCACCATTGACCTCCCAGCTCACACTTCCAAAGGTGTTGCCTGTGCCTCGCTTGACATGCAATGCCCATTGCGCACCATGCTCCAACTAAGGCCTCACCCTAAGTAACATCAGCCTACGTTTGTACAGGTGTGATGAACGTGCTCCTCGGTTGATCATCTTGACAGTTAATGAGGATACTAAAACATCCTTCCAGCCTGTATCTGTTCCTTCCAAGAGCATGTTGGTGGATCTGTGAGCTGCAAGGAGTATTTCAGCCGAAATGTGGTTTCCTAGGAAAATGTCACATCAGTGTCAAAAACTTTAATAAATTGATGTCCATGACATCTACCCCATCCACAGGCCTGATTTGTTTGACATTATTTGTCCTTGAAAATCCTGTATTCACTACACCTTTCCCTGTTATCTTTTAAGTACTTAAAAAACACAGTTTATTGTTATTCTGGGGAGTACTGAAGTTTATGTGACGGATCAGTAATTCCTGAGTTCCTCTTTTTAGTCCTTTTTTTAAAGTTCCACTTCATAATACAAGAACTTAACTGATTAAACACAGGATGTATCTTCACCTTATTTTTACATATGAGCCAAATACCTCTGATGAATTTTGCATCTGTGATTACAGACATTGGGAAGCCTGGCACAAAACTAAGTTCTGCTGCTTTGAATTCATTCAGACCTTGCAGATGCAACTCTGACAAATAGTTTTTCTAAAAGAGAAAGAGGAATAAATACTAAAGCATAAGGGCTACTGTGATACTTCAAAATCACATATAAATTAATAAATGCATCACTTCTGAAATGCTCAGGACAAAAGTAAACATTTTATTTAAACAATTTCTAAATGACTAAAGGTTTATAACGGCAAAATTGGGGTGGGGAAAAGGAACTTTGCCTTCCTCCTGATGCTTAAAAAGGAGAAAAGAGGTGGCAAAATTATTTGTATAGAAAATGGAAAGAATTTAGCCTACCCAAACAACTTGTCACTGAGATGAAGCCTTTCCTTTCATCTTTTTATGTATTCTGCTAAGCACAATATTTAGGAACTTTTCAATTACAGCAAACCAGTATGTAAAATTCCTGTTTTGATCTGTTTTCTTCTTGCAGTCCTTCACAATAGGTGTTCAAATAAAAATTAAAACAGATCTTTTTCCCCAAAAAAGGCCTGCTTAATAAAGGAAAGTGAAGGAATCAGACTTATCCTAGAGGTGTTTTTACTGCTTGCACAAGTGGAAGGAAGAAGTTACAAGATGTGAGTGAAGTGGAGGGAGAGCATCCCAAATACATGAGATGGACTCGTGGCCATGGTCCTGATCTTCTAGATGAGCTAGAGAATATTGAGCCAAATATTGTTATAGAGAAAGAAAAAAAAAAGTTTTCACAAGAGTTTGTGGGTGTTTTGCTGAAAACCATAGAGCATTTTTTCAGCAAAGCTAGTGAGGTATCTGCATGCTTTTAAGCACAAGATTTGTCCCATTTATTTAATTTCCAGCACATGCTGAAAGCACATACTTTCATTGGATAACCTTGCAAATTGACAGGTCTGAGAAGAGAAATATTTGATCTATACAGAAAACATGAAAGGAAGGAAGAGAGATGGCTACAAGAAACAGAGCAGAGAATGAAAGATGTGGCTGTTTACATTTCTGAGATGATACATCTTCCTGATAGTAGCAAATAACATCATAGAATCATAGAACCATAGAATCATAGAATGCTTTGGGTTGGAAGGGACCTTCAAAGGTCATCTAGTCCAACAGCACTGCCCCCTCCTCCCCGCTCTGCAGTGAGCAGGGACATCTTCGATTAGATCAGGATGCCCAGAGCCCCATCCAATCTGACCTTCAATGTTTCCAGGGATGGGGCATCTACCACTGCTCTGGGCAACCTGTGCCAGTGTTTCACCGCCCTGATTGTAAAAAATATCTTCCCTATATCTAATCTTCCCTATTTTGGTTTAAAACCATTACTCTTTGTCTTGAAGCAACAAGCTTTGCTAAGATTGTCCCCATCTTTCTTGTAGGCCCTTTAAGTACCTGAAGGCTGCAATATTGTCTTCCTGGGGCCTTCTCTTCTCCAGGATGTACAACCCAGAGGTGTTCCATCCCACTGATCATTTCCGTGGTCCTCCTCTGGACCTTATCCAAGAGATACATGTCCTTCTCGTGCTGAGGACTCCAGAGCTGGACACAGTACTCCAGGTGAGGTCTCACCAGAGAGGAGTAGAGTGGCAAGACCACCTCCCTTGACCTGCTGGCCATGCTTCTTTTAATGCAGACCACGATATGGTTGGCTTTCTGGGCTGCAAGAATGCATTGTCGGCTCATGTCCAGCCTTTCATGCCCAAAATAGGTCAGTAACTCCACAAATACCAATATTAAGTAAACCCCTTCTAGTAATTGAGCCAAGTATGACAAGATTAAATTAATTCTTACTATAATTCCTATGATTTAAATTCAATTATCACAGGAACAAATTGCTCCACAAAGTTTTTCACGGAGTCTATTAACTTACTTAATATGGAGTTGCTTTAATAGTGTTCCCACATTACTTTCAAGGGATTCCATCAGACAGCTTGCATAGCTATTTTTACTTTTTAATAAAGAGGGGATGGCAGATGACTTAGCAGAAAAGAAAAAAAAATTGACACTTTAACCTTGTTTAAGTTCTATTTCTAATTTAAAGAAAGAGTCTTAATCCATGAAAAGCCATAGTGTAAGGGAGAGCTCCAAATTAACATTGGCTAGACATAGCCAAACCTAGTTTTGATAAATAGAAAGGTAAGTAAAAGAGGCATTTCTTTGTATTTTAGATTAATAAAGGTGAAATGTACCAGGGTGAATATTACAAATACTATTACTGATATTGAGTACTCGTGTTAAAAATAGTATGTTCTGAAGTTGTCTGTCATCTTACCATTTACCACAGAAGTCACGTGTGAATAATGTTGATCTTTGTTTTTAAAGAAAAATATTTTATTGTCTTACTGAAGATTTGCACAGTTAATATTTTGATAACATTAGTATTACAGTGAGGTATAATGAACAAGTATGTATTGCTACTAGGGCTTACCAGTGTAAGTAAGTAGTTTATTGATAGAATTTACAAGTCTGCATTACTGCTGGCAACTAAAAGCATATCCACGTATACTTCTCCCTCTTCCTTGGTATTTTAGGACTAACAAAATTCTCAGGAATTCTCAGGAATTTGGTTGGTTCTAAAATCTTACTTCACAGAAATGTGAAGTAAGATCTGTGAGATTTTTCCCACAATAATGGAAATCTCTGGTTGCTGGATGAAAGATGATGTGTGCCTGCTGGTGGGTCCTGCCTGCCCTGTGCACCGAGGGTGTGGGACGGTGGGGAAGGTGTGTTTGGCCTCCCTGCTTGTGGGGAGTGTGGTACAGCTGGGACACCGCACGGGGTGAGAGATAGGTCTGCTTGCTTGTGTCACTGTGACCAGATCCACCAGGCTGTGCAATACTGGAGGAGCTAATTCTTCCCTTGCCAGGAAGGGTAGAACAAGGCATTGGTGACTAGCAAATAAATGTTGACCAGTTGAATAGCAAAAGGGTAAATTAAAGACAAAGTTTGGAGATGCTTTTTGCATTATGTTTTTTGTGCACTTGTGCAGTGTAGAAACAGGGATATGATTTATGACCAACCTTTTTTCCTATGTGCGGTTTGTGAAATTTAGAGGGGGTTTCATGTTTGTGACCTGTGGGTGAAGCTATGTCAGGAGGAAGGGTTTGTAGTTTGAATCAGAAAATACCAGCCTGATGAATCTACAAGGGACTGAGCAGTTCCTGGTCAAATAGATTTATTATGCCCCAGTATCTAAGACGAAAGTGTCTGAATCCCATGGAAACAAGCAGAGGAGGAATCAGAGACAGACAGCCTTCAGGTGATAATATTCGCAGATGTCATGTAAACTGAGGGGATGGTAATCAGGAAAGGGGCAAGTCATTGAAATAAATTATTTGGATTGGCTGGTGAGATGAACATAAGCAAACATATTTCTCAATAGCCAAATGCAATGTTGTGCCCTTAAAAACAAAGTCTGTAGTAAAGACCTTTATGACGGATTCTTCAGGGGTTGCCTTGATTTTGAAAAGGTCTTAGGGGTTATGGTGATTAATCTACAGCCAGAATCAAATGGTAAATTGGATTTATGAGTTGAATTGGATCTATGAACAGAAGAATTTCTGGTACTTGTGAGTGATACTGCCTCTGTGCTTGGTACTGAGGTACAGACAGCTGTGGTGTGGCATCTGGTGCTGTTGTCCACAGTCCAAGGCAGATGATTAGTGTTTAGGAAGGGTTCAAGGAAGTGCCTGCAAAGGACCTGAAAGAGCAAAAAAACCATTCTTTATAGTTAAAGATTCAAGGGGATTGTTCTGCTTAACAAGAGAAGACAACTGAGTTGAGAGACAACTTAATAAAAATTTGGAGGTCCCAAAATAGGAAAGAGGTCAAAGGGGGTTCTTCACTTTTTCCATATGAGTGATCAGAAACTCTACGTACTGTAAGTTTAAAACCAGGGCTAAAAAAAAGACATTTTAGAGCGAGGATAAATTAATCATTCAATAACATACCAAGGTTTGTGGTTCAAAATTTTAAAAGAAAAGACTGGGTGTTGTTTTAAAAGAAATTCTCATTTAAACTCCAGTGTATCTTATGCCTTCTTCTATAGAGAACTAAATAAACAACCACCACTATTCTATGCATGCAAAATCTCCTATGGTATGTGTAGAGTATAATCTCTACTGACTAGATAATTACCATGGAATCTTCTGAGTTTATAATCATGGAAATATGATACATTTTCTGTAGTTAGAAAAAAAAATCTATTTTTTAAGAGAGCAAATAAGGGTATGAAAATATCCTCATCCTGCCCCCAAAGCAGTATTTTTTGTCATTAGAGGAGGTCTGGGTCACTATAAAAAACAGCATTAAGAATACTACAGCTGAGGCAGTTTTCTGCATCTTCCATCTTACGCTCCCCATGACATCCTAGCTGGTAATAATTGAAACTGCCTATTTATTAGATATGACAGCTTCCACTGAGGAGGGTGTTTGTAATTCTAAGCTAAGAGCAGATGCTAAGATGAAATGTCTTTAATTTTCTAACCACAGAGTTGTTGCTTTGGTAGACTACTGAGACAGAGGATCTGTGATCATTTAATACCAGCTCTATGCAGTTGCACATGTAGCAGTACAAATTTGATCAAGCACAGGCAATAGCATATGATTCCATTTTGGTTGGTTTAGACAGAGCACACAGCACAGAGTTCACATTCACTTTATAATTTTATGTTGGTTTTATGCTGGCTGCAGGAAGACAGCATGAAGTTAAGAGTGGCCTAGACAGAGAATACTTGCTCTACCTTATATCTGCTAGGACAAAATTCTCTCTTCAATACACTGTTAAAAAGTCTGAATCAGTGGAATGACTCTCTACCAGCATTCTTATGATTACAGTAGCTTTGAGATCTGACACTAAGTGCCCCAAAAAACAAATTCACTGTATTGTCAAATCACAGCTTGAGAACCAAGCTAAACTGAGAGTTAAAATGGGGACACCGAAGAGTAATTTCATTGTGCCTGCTCTGCAACCACAAATGGCAGTAGTGCCAAGGCCTGGGATACCTTTGAAACTGCCAGTGACTCTTCAAAAGAAAAAAACAAACAAACAAGAATCTCCAGCCAAAACAGGAACACTTTCAGGAAAATAGCCGGAAATAAGGATGGTTTACTTTGAACCTCCGGTTTCAAAGTCGTCTCTCTTTAGATGTAGACCATTACTTGGAAGAGGTTAATTTCCCTCACGTTTGACCCACATCATGTTCTGAGGTTTGGGAGGGTGTTGCGTGAGCTGGGCACGCCAATTAATTTTAAGGACGGTAGTATTCGTAGCAAATGAATCAACTGCAAGAATGAGTAACTTCTTTGTCAACTGGCTGAAGCCTTTCAGAAACCATAAAGGTGAGTTGGTTGGAGGTTGGGCCACAATGATTATATTATTTTTAAAGCCAGAAGGAGTCACAGTGACAAAGATGCACTTTGAAATTAGATTGGGAGGGGATATTCCATAAAACCAGCAATACAGGCATCAGTATGGTCAGTATAGGAATGAATTCTAGTGGACTAATTTTTAAGGATGAATGCCCTAGACAGTCTGGAATTACAATATCAAAATTTACAATGTAGGTAGCATATGAAATAAGGACTTCAAGAACTCTGGAGAGATGGCAAGCACAGTCTTTGTAGTGGAAATCTCTAGTGACACAACTGATCTTCATGGTGGTAGATGAAGTTGCCCCTGTGAAAGCCAGATCAGATTCTATCTCATTATTCCACATTTTGAAAATGAATTTATAATACGTTTCAGGGCATGAAACAGTCCCAGACAGGGGAGTGTCACCTTCTGATCTGCTGAATTTCACATGGCTTTTATTACGTGAATCCACAAAGGCTCGAGTCTTTATGAAGAGGCTTTAACCTCCATGTAGTTGGAACAGTTGAGTGCCAAGTCCTCAAAGCACAAAATTCACAATATTACTGCATTATGCAGTTTTTGGAGTATAGTTTTGAAGACCTCTGAAAGCACCACTTAATAAAAGCACAAAATGAGACTGATGGTCTTTTCTTCCCTTACTAGGAGGTCCATTCTCATGTAGTTTCAGAATGCAGGATTTCTCATACAGTCGTACAGTACATGGAATACATCTTGCCTGTTTACTTTTTTAATGGCTTATCTTCATCCCACATTGAGAAACGACATAGCTAAAAATACTTCAGGATGCTTTCCAGGGAATACTACCCATGTGTCCCTCAAGAGACTCTTCTTTAACATTCCTTAAACCACATGGTATTCAATGTTTCCAGTGACAGACTGTGCCTCCATAAATAAGCTGCCTCATATCCTGATATGAGTTGTCCATTGCATACAGTAGAATAATTGCCTTAAAAGAATGTTGAGGCTACAAAAGGAAGCAGTCAGAGAGGTAAGAAATGACAAAATCACGGCAATATGTGGAAACTCAATATGGTCCTGTTGTGCAAATGCCCAGTTTGAGCCAGTCTCTCATTACAGCCTATTTTTCCCTCCTGATTCACTCCAGCTACAGGTACTTGCTATTCAGTGGATGGGGAACTACGTGATCTATCTTAATATTCTTCATTTGTAGCAACCCTTCTTAGTAGCTTGACACATTACCCTTTACTTCCTTTCCATATGGACTAAACGTAGAGAAGTGAGTCAGTGGGAACAAGGCTTAGCTGACAAACCATGTTGACGCTGATCCTTTCTGTATACTTTTCCTCTCTGGTGTGGCAATGCTGTGTTCAGATCTCCATAGGACACCCAAAATCACTCACCTGTATTTTAAGGAATTTCCCTGCTGTGTTTCCAGACACCTCCTTTCAAATAACAGTGGAAAGCATTATGCAAGCCAATCCTAGAGATGCTACCAGCTCTCTTTCTGCCTCACATAGCATCACCTTCACACTGCTGTGGGAAGGAAAACTTGATCCAAACATCAGCAGTGTCTGTTTATGAACCTCTGAACTACTGGGTGGAGTTATTTTCTTGGGGGAAGTATAAAATCCTGCTCTCAATGTACTAAAGCCCTTCAGTGAGTATTTCCTCATCCTTCTTGGTTTCAAGAAACTGAATCATATAGCATGGGGAGAGCTTCTCCTGGGGAGAAGCAAACTTTCATCCAAATGCCAGGTCTGCATTTTTTCAATGAGCAGATAGATACCTATCAGTACCAGGCTGCAGAAAAAAATCTCACCACCCAAACCCTTTGAACAGAGAAAAAACCATTATGTTTGAGAAATCACTGAAAAAAACAGATGTCTAATGGGATGCAAAACATTGCTGCTGGTATTAACATTGCAATGATTGATGATTCCAAGTATTTGGGATACAGTTCACCCTTTCATCAACTCATCTAGATGTATAATGTAGGACTTGACTTCTTCCTAAAAGCCAAACAAATAGCCTATTTTGCATTGGCTTAGAACAACAGATTCAGGGACAAATATAACACTGACATGCAGAACTTTACAGAATCTCCCTTACCATTAAAGGGG